>NC_056743.1:1295532069-1295689569 GCF_019279795.1 Protopterus annectens | reverse complement strand
AAATAGAGTAATAGTTTCCTCACAAGCTTTCTAAATATATACATACTTTTTGTATCAGGCAAGGGAGTGGTTTACTGTGCCGTAAAACAAAGTGTTATTGGTACACATGTTAAATTCACATCCTTCCCCATCAGTGTGACATTCGAGGTGGTCCTGTCTACTTAGTAGCTGTCATAATAATATAACCCTTATGTACTTTAAAAAAATGTATAATGAAGTGGTACCTCTTATTTAACCAGATTATTAAGTCTGTGATTTTATCCAAGACAATATACTAGATGGCTGGCAATATATCAACCTTAGTCATTTGGCAATCAAAAAATATATATAAATATATACATATACACTTTGCATGTAAAAAATCAGTTGTAAAACTCATATAATATTTTCATAAACTATTGTTAACAAAGATCGCTTTCGTCCTTCTAGACATCTTCAGGTCTATGTACAAAACACATCTATTAAAATATATACAACTGTATAATTAGTTAGTATTGTTATTGCACCTCATTTTGAGTAAAGTGGCAAAAGAGAACCAGAAAAAGAAAAAAATAAGAAAAAAATCTATGATGATGGAAACAAAACATACACTTAAATTACAACTGATTTAAAATAGTATTTAAAACCAACTGGTAAATAAAATAAAATAAAATTAGTCATATAAACAATGTGGCAATATTCCAAGTTCCAGTACACTTTTAATTGAACAGTAGTATTTAGTCCAGGTTTCCTAAAAAAGTTCAGCTTTAATTGCCACACAAGTTCATGTTTCTCCAGAATATTCGGGATGTCTCCTTCAAGATCACCCATGTCTATGCGATCCAGGATCTGGAACTTAAAACCTGTGTGTCTTTTATGAAGAGAAAGGTGTTTGGCTAGTGCATTATTTTTACATCCAAAGAGGATTTCTGACAGACGACATGAAATCCTACACTTGAGTTTATTTACAGTCTTGCCCATATAGAATGCATCAAACTCATTGCACTGTGCCCTGTAAATTACTTTTGTAGTGTTACAGTCACCCCCTACACTGGTCTTAATGATTTTCTTTAAATAAGGGCAATAAAAACTATTACCTTGCTGTATAAATATACAATTAGTTTCACATTTTTTAGTGTTTCTCTCATAAGGTCTAGGTTTAAATTCAACAAAACTTCTAATGTTCCTGGCCTTCCTATAAACAAAGGATGGGGCTTCACCTAAGATGTTAATCAGAAAAAGGGTTTCCTGTGACAATGTCCCAGTTTTCTTCAATAACATTTTTGATACTGTGATAATCCAAAGCGTTGGTCAGGATGCAGCTATTTTTGCATTTGTTACTCTCTGTGGAATTTCTTAACATTATCCTACTGGGGAGGTTGGGTTGCTGATTGAAGACTTTGTGTCTGTTATTCTAAAAGTGTATTAGTTCTGGTTTAAGCACTTGAGCTTCAGGCCAGTTATTTTACATTAAGAAGGCGTGGTCTGCACTCTTGTGGGAGGAGAAGTTAGATTATGCCCTTCTGAGCTGAGAGTTTCTGGTTGAAGGCTTATTGTGCCTGCTTATTTGAACTGTTTCTTTCTGGAATTCGTATGTCTTGTTTGCTGTAGCATAGACTAAATTCAGACCTGCTGAATCTAGCTTTGTTTGTATAACCTGAGCACTAATCCAGACCATCTTTTTTTGGAGAAGGTTCCCCTGCACCTTAGTGGCAGGAGTGTGCAGTTAGAACTTGTCTGATCGAAGACTGCTGGAATGGGGCTCAGGTTTTAGCTTTTTATTGGTTAATTTGTTTAAATCAGTTTGCTCATTTGCTACGGTTATATTAAAAAAAATGCACTTTATGCATTGCCGCTTAGCTAGGGATAAACTATTCCCTGCGCCATAAAGTCTGCTCTTCAAATTTTCCCTTAGAACTAGCCAGTTTTTTTAGTTTTAGCACTCAAATCGGTTTCTCTGAGCTCAGCACTTGTTCAGAACTCGTTGTAATCACTAAATAAGCTACAAATTACTACAGCACTCAACTTTCCTCACTTGTCTAGAGGAAAATAGTTTTTAGTACTTAATAAATAAGCACCTATCCAGGCATGTCTAAGGGTCAGCTCCCAGTGTTTTCTCCTGTCTACCTTATGAATCTGGGCATCTTGGGCCAATGCAGCAATTGCCTCATGTACACAGACAACCCTCTCCTACCACCCAACACTATAACCTGTGAGAGATGCACTTGTATAGCAAAGCTCCCTTCACCCAGGACTGGACAAGACCATCATGAGGAGAAGGTAAAAACTTGCACCACACCACACTCATCTCCTAGTACACCACCAAAACACACACATAGCAACACAAAACACACACCTACATTCGCAGAGTCTCTAAATAAAAATCTGCTCAAGCAACAGAGACCTCCAAAGCAGAAATGCATGCAAACTCCACCCCCCCAACACAACTCAAATGACACATAGCCCACAAACTCAGTGTGCCACTCAACCACAGCCCATAAGGCATAACAATGTACCCAACACTCTAGCCATAGGTGACTCTATAGTCAGGCACACTGATGATCCACTCATCAGGCTAAACAAGGAGAAATCTAGTGTCAGCTGCCTGTCGGGAGCAAGGATAGTACAGTTGTGTACACTTACCATAAATGTAGATGTTCGAGTGTATTCACTGTTGCAGTCATTACATTTGGGTAATCTGCTGGAAGGTTGCCCTCAGTCGGCCTAATTAAAAAAGTCTTGGGTCCTGTGTTGGTTGCTGTTCCTTCTTCCATGACGTCAGGTCATCAGGGGTAAAAAAACATGCAGCCGATGACATTACATCAGTTTTTCTTTACCCGGATGTCAGGAGCCCCCCAAATGGGGAGCAACATAGATATATATATATATATATATATATATATATATATATATATATATATATAATGTGTGTATATAATTAAAAACACAAAAATATACCTCCAAACAAAAGCAAATACACCAAAAAGGCTTTTGAGCATAGTAAAAGAAAGTAGCGGTATAGTAACAGAAAAACAGGGGGCTGGAGGGAGGGTAACCAGGACTACAACAGTGAGTATACTTGAACATCTACATGTATGGTAAGTGTACACGACTGTACTATGTTCATCGTGTTTCAATGTTGCAGTCATTACATTTGGGTAGATTCCAAAAGCTATGGTTGGGAGGATGGATTTATACAGCATTACAACCAGCTATAAGGCCCTGCAAAACAGCAGTGGCAAAGCCAGCTCTGGATTTAGAGAAAATTGGTAAATGATAATGCTTGGTGAAAGTATGAACTGAACTCCAGGTAGAAGCTTCTAGAATATCCCTGGTAGGAACACCTCTGAGAAAGGCTGTTGAAGCAGATGTCGCCCTGGTGGAATGAGATCTGATCCCCTGGGGGATAGGATTTCCATGGTGCTTATAAAAGAAATGAATACAATGACTTATCCACTTAAAAATGGTTTTCTTTGAAACAGCCTTCCCCTCTGCCCCTGAAGCAAATGCTACCAGCAGTTGTTCAGATTTTCTTTGAGATTTAGTCCTGTCCAAGTAGAATCTAAGTTGTCTGTGCACATCCAATGAATGCAAAATCCGCTCCCCCTTGTTCTGTGGATTGGGAAAGAAAGTTGGTAAATGAATGGACTGATTAAGAGCCACACTGGATACCACCTTGGGCATGAATGATGGACTGGTCCCGAGTGACACCCTGCCCGCATGAAAAATGATGAAAGGCTCCACCTGCCATAAGGGCCTGTAATTCAGATATCCTTCTAGCTGAAGTGATTGCTAAAATGAAGGCTGTTTTCCAGGAAATAAATTTTAAGTCTGCAGTAGCAATTGGCTCGCAAGGAGGTAGAGTGAGTTTCTCCAATACAAAGTTAAGGTCTCAGGCAGGGGTTGGAGCTCTCCTGGGTGGTCAAGTTTTTGGCCCCACTGAGACACTGCTTTAGAAAAGGATGAGAGAAGAGGGGGGGTTCTGGGTTGTAATGAGCTGAAATGGCTGAGGCATGGATTTTTAAGGAGGAAAATTACAGGCCCTTGTGAAGCATCTCAGTTAAGTATTGCAAAATCTGAGGTAAATTGGGCACTGCTGTGTTCATCCCTTGAGATTGTTTCCAGGCACAGAATCTTTTCCATTTGTCAGCATAAGATTTTCTAGTACTTGGTCTTCTCGCCTCCAAAATGACATCCATCACAGGTTTGCTGAGGGATGCTAAGGGGGAATTTAAGTGATTAGCCACACTGCAAGATTCAATGTTTGGGGCTGAGGGTGCAGAATTTGGTTCTCCTGCTGAGACAGTAAGGAAGGTGTCTGAGGCAGGAGCCACGGTGAAATGTGTGGCACACTGCGCAGGAGTGGGTACCAGTGTTGGCGAGGCCAGTCTGGAGCAATCAAAATCATTTTTGTTTTTTCCTGTTTGACTTTTAGTAGAACTTTGGAGAGCAGAGGCAGAGGGGGAAAGGCATGGACTGATAGGTTTTTCCAGCTGAAGGACAGAGCATCCACTTTCCAGGCTTTTTTGTGATGAGTTGTGTAAAATTTGTCCAACTGGTAGTTATGGGGTGAGGCAAAAAGATCTATGTCTGGGTTCCCCCATTTGCATGTCAACATGTTGAAAATCCGTGGTTTCAGTTTCCATTCGTGTGGGTTCATGAGATTTCTGCTTAGTTCGTCTGCCAGAACATTCTGCTTTCCTGGCAGGAATTGGGCTTGTAGTTGTACTTGGTAGCTCAAGGCAGTGTTCCACAATGCCATGGCTAGTCTGCAGAGGGGGTAGGAATGTGTACCCCCCTGCTTGTTTATGTACCACATAACCGTGGTGTTGTCCGTCTTTATCAGCAATTGTCCTGGATGAAGGTAGTCCTTGAAGGCTGTCAGTGCATTCTGTACAGCTAGCATTTCTTTTTGATTGATATAAAGGTGCATCTGATTTGGGCTCCATTTGCCCTGAATGCACTTCCCTGCCAGATGAGCCCCCCATGCATAGTCTGATGTGTCTGTAGTTAGCGTTTGGGTGGCAGGGGGTGGTGTGAATGGCAGTCCCTTGTTTTGGTGGCAAGCCTCTGCCCACCATAGGAACTCTAGGCGCAGGCAAGGTATGATAGGAATCATTGTTTCCAGGCTGTGACAATGTTGACTCCATAAACCTTTTAAGTACCACTGAAATTTCCTCATATGCAGTCTTGCATATGGAATTAGAAGAATGCAGGAGGCCATGAACCCCAAGGCTTGCAGTATTTGTCTTGCAGATAACAGGGTTTTTGTGGCCACCTGTTTGAAGTAAGTCACCAAATGAATTTGCTTTTCTGGCTTAAGGAAAGCCATCTGGGCAGTTGTATTCAAGCTTGCACCCAGGAATATAATTTTTTGATAGGGTACAAGTTGAGATTTCTTTTCGTTTATGGTGTACCCTAGACAGTTTAGAACTCTTTTTACAAATGCCAGATATTTTAGAAGAATGGCCTGGTTTTCTGCCTGAATTAGACAATCGTCCAGGTATGGATATATCTGAATATTTCTTTACCTGCAAAATGCAATTACTGGAGCCAGGCCCTTTGTGAATACCCTGGGCGCAGTAGACAAGCCAAAGGGCAGTGCAGAGAACTGATAATGCATGCAGCATGCAGCCTGCTTTCAAGTGTAGGTATCTTCTGCAAGATTCCCTGATTGGGATATGCAGGTAAGCCTCTTTTAAATATAGAGTTGCCAACCAGGCATCCTTGCCTAGCATAGGAAGTAACTGGTGAAGAGTCAGCATTTTGAATTTTGGAATGTCCAGAAAGGTGTTTAGAGTGGACAGGTCCACAATTGGACACCATGATTTGTCTTTTCTGGGTACCAGGAAAAGTCTGGAATAGAAACATTGTCCCTTTTCCTCTTCTGGTACTAGTTGAACAGCCCCCATGTTTAGGAGGGAAAGTACTTTTTTCTGAGCCTCTGCCCACTGCTTTGGGGGCAGGTCTGGCCACCCGTTTGGAGTTGGCAGTGTGTGGAAATGAACTCTGTATCCCTGGGACACTATATTTAAAACCCATTTGTCCTGGATTATAAGTTGCCAGTAGCTTGAATGAAGAGCCAGTTTTCCCCCCAAAGGGGTGGCTAAAAGGTAAGTGCTAGGTAATTTTAAAGGGAAGTCATTGAGACTGTTTACCATAGGGTGGTGCCTTGTTGTTTCCAGATTTGGAAGTGGAAGCACCCCATTGCTTAGTTCTGAAAGTCCCTTGGGACTGAAACATGGTGCTTTTGGAATGTCTAGGTTTGGCTGAAGTGGCTCTGGAAGGAGCTGGAAAGGACCAGTTATTAGAAGGCCAGTACTAAATCTAGGAGGTTGCACTTGTAAGAAATCTTTCACAGTTTGCATAGATTTAGCTTTATCTTTCATCTTGTTTAGAACTTCTTCAGCCTTATTGCCAAACAGGTGGTCCTGCTGTAAAGGAGCATCCAAAAGTTTTGCTTTAACATGGTCAGGCAGAGATAGCTCCTTAAGCCAAGCATGCCTTCTAAGCACAGACCCAGTAACATCAGCCCTGCAAGAGGCCTCTAAAGAATCAAAACCACATTGCAAAGTATGTTTGCCAACTTGCTCAGATGAATGCAATAAATCCAGTAAATCTTTATTTTCCACACAGTCAGAAATCAACATCATTTTCTGTTTAAGCAGTCTCATGATATGCTGTTGATATTTTAGCATATGGAATTGACAGTTTAAAGCCCTGATTACTAAGGTTGCAGAAGTATAAATCTTTTTACCCCATCTATCCAGCGCCCTGGAGTCTCGATCAGAAGGGGTAGGATTTTTAGCAGTAGAAGCCTTGATGCCCTTGGGCCCCTGAGAAATGGTTTCAGGGTCCAGAACAGGATTCTTGAAAAAGAATTTGTGGGACTCAGGAACTCTGTAATACCGGTCTGGTTTACTAGGGGCTGGAGGCAAGGAATCAGGGGCCATACTGGACTCCGAAAACATATCATCAACAATGTCTCGTGCAGGAGGTATAGCCAGGGGCCTATGCTGAGGAAGAAGGAAATCCCCAAGCCTCTTTTTGGATTCAGAGAAATCCTGATTTTCCCAGTGGACATGCTCCCTTAAGGTTTATAAAGTTTCCCCAAAAGAGAAATCCTCAGGCGGAGTGACAGAGGGAATGGAATCGTCTGCATCAGAGTCCTCATAAGTAGGTACGGACAAATCCAGATCATTAGAAGAGTCAGAAGAAACAGAGTCCTGTTCAGAAGATTCATAGTCAAGTTCAATCCTAGGCCTCTTGGAGGGGGGGGTTTGACTACCCCTCATTAGAGTAATTAAATCTTCAGCCATTTTGATCATTTGTTTTTTTAGGCATAGGGGCCTGAACACGTGGCCTGGGCATCGGTTTTTTAGACAAAGATAGAGATTTAGGCCTTTGTACTGAAGTTGGAGTCGGTTTAATATGCAAGTCTGTAGGCCTGAATACACCCTCAGAAGCCGGTGCCTGCTCAGCGGCTCCGGACCCATCCAAGGTAGAGACATCCGCGGGTTCCATATGTGAAGCATCTCGCGGCATACCGGACTCTCAATGGGTCTCAGTAGAGGCCTGCGAATCAGAAGTAGCGGGTATCATGGGCTGCGAAAGCGCCTCACTGAGTACCGGTGAATTGGCGACTGGCTTAGGAGAAGCGTCGTCGGCAGTTTTGGACCTCAACGGCCTGTCTCTGTCTGTGTTTTTTCGAAAGTTCGGTAGTCGGATGGCTAACCGACATCATTTCAGGATAATTAAAACGAGAGCTGAAATACTTAGAAGCAAAAATGTACCGACGACGGATAGTGTGCTGATTAAATAAAGCACAAATCGAAAATTTCAGAGGTCGGCCGACCGGCACTTGCGAACTGCTTCTGGCACCGCGTGGCAAGAAAGACTGATGTAATGACGTCGGCTGCATGTTTTATACCCCTGATGACCTGACATCATGGAAGAAGGGACAGCAACCGACACAGGACACAAGACTTTGTTAATCAGGCCGACTGAGGGCAACCTGCCGACAGATTACCCAAATGTAATGACTGCAACAGTGAAACACGATGAACATCTGCCACATAACGCATGCACTCAGGTCACTCCACAACAAGTACAAACAAGTACAAACATGACTCTGTCATTGTCCATGTTGGTGTGAATGACCTGAGACGTACCTCCCTGGACTACATAAAAAGAGACATGGAGGAGTTCTCTGATCTTGTAGCCCAGGCAGGTATGACCCTAGCCATGAGTAGCATCCTGCGATCACCCAGAATGATACCACAGTACAAGGACAAAATGATTGACTTCAACAATTGGCTAAGCTTCTGGTGTCATTCTAAGGGGATCCAGTAACTGTCTGCCTGGGATGACATGATCGACAGACTACAATGCTTTGCCAGAGATGGCCTGCACCTGTTGTCCTTGGGATTCCGGATACTGGCTAAGGCTCTTGCCACCCCTATAGTGCCTTTTTAGGCAAGGTTCAAATGACAAATTCACCAGTGTAACAGGTACAAGCAAGCAAAATCTGAGGGTAATGCTACTCAATGCTAGAAGTCTAAACCTCAAAATGCATTCACTCGAGGCACTTACTGTATATCCACGGGGGTTGACTATACACTTTTCTGCAATAAACTTGCTGACATGGCTATGGCACCAGTTGTCCGTTTCTATGTGGCCCTTTTGTGGGATGCTTGTATCAGCTGGTGGATCAAATATGGTGAGCAGTTTGTAGTCCTCTGCAAACATGTTCAGACACAGTCCTTCCATGTCTGCCTGTACCTATGGGACATATATATACCAGACGAGGGAGATCCCAGGACCAAGCCTTGTGGGATGCCAGTTATATCTGGTTTGTAGTCTGACATGGCTGCAGCATGTCTGTTCTGTCCTTGGTCTGGTTTGCAACCCCTCTACTGACATAGGGGTTTATATTTAAGCTGGTGTGCTTATCTATAATGAACACGTAGGGTATTGTATAGAAGCCTTTGCAAGGTCCAGCTACGCTGTGTGGACCACATTGCCCTCATCAATGACCTTAATGACCGTTTCAATTGAGTCAAACATGTTTAGGGGCAGGATCTGCACTTAAGAAAGCCACACTGGGTAGGGTCCGGTGTCAGTAGGTCCCCAATATCTTTATGTCTGTGGTACATGCTGATCCTTTCCATAGCTGTGCAGACCGAGCTTCTCAGGATTCTGGGGTAGTAGTTTTCAGTATCCATTCAGGCAACACCTTTGTTGAGAAGGACCACTGTTGTTGTACACTGCTCTTTGGGTACATATTCTGTGGTAAGGCTGACATTGAGCAGTAGTGTGATTTGGCATTCCATTCATCTTGGAGTCCATGTTGCACTCAGCCCAGGACACAATCTCATACCACTGCTGCTGTGTGTTTTGCTTTGTAGATGCTGGCTGTTACCTCAGCATCTGCAATGTCAGGGGGCCAGCAGTCTGCTGGGATAGATATTCTGCATTCTGGGGGGGGGGGGGTTGCACTGCACCTGTCAGGATGTATGTTGGCAATATGTGTGTGTGTTTGTGATATTTGTGTGATTCAGAACATATCTGTGAATTCCCAACACGGTTCCTACCATCAGTTGTGAAAGCCTTGGGATTATCCTTAGTGTCCTGTACAATTTGTATCTTCATAGGTTCATACTAGGCTATCCACCCTAGGGCATTTGTTAGCCTAGCCAGAGTGTGTGTGGCTTTTTGCCACCCCTTGCTATGTGAATATTATGGCCATTTATGATTTGCTTTGCTGTGCCTCTGTCTGGACATGACACAGTGAAGACCCCCAGTGTAACTCTACAATCATCCATCCACTTGGCAAGAATCCTGTTGAAGAGTGTCAGTGAGGGTCTCTGCCTAACATGGAATGGGATTCTGGTCCAGGGTGTGGGGAGCCTCTGGATTATGTATCTGTCCCACCAGCACATCCTATTTCATTATTTGTTGAGGTTGACATCTCTCACTCTCACAGCTCCGATGGCTTTGAGTTTTCTGGGGTGGAGCATGTCCATTACTCCTGTGTTGGGCATGGCCTTATACAACAGGCATGCAATGCCTCTGTGTAGGCAGCATGTGACTGCATTCAGCTGGGGTGTCTACAGCCAGGCAGCATATGACATATATTTGAGACCCTTTATCCTCTTGGTGAGGTACCTTTGAGGTCTTTCTAACTGCTGCAGGTGTCGGGTAAGGTACATCCCATATGAAGCATTGTACTAGATTATGGGTGTGATAAGAGAACAGTATAGGGGCACAATGACCTCTGTTGACGTAGATGTGAATCCTTTCCTGATACGGTATCAAATGTAGACAGTCTTCCTAGCCACATTGGCAATGTGAGTGTCACATAACAGGTTACTGTCCACTTGTGTCCCTAGGTCCCTGATTACTCCTTCCATACATAATGGTTTACCACCTATGTGGTAATTTGTGGTACCTTGTTTGGTATTTGGTGGGACATTCATACTGTCCAGTGTCTTCAGGATGGCTGGGTGGGGTTCCTGTGTGTGAGAGTGTGGTCTGTAGCATGCTACAGACTGTACAGCAGTCTTGCCTACAGTTAGTTGCACATGGGTGGACTCCAATGCCTTGTGCATTGTCAGTTACCTGGACATATGGGTGTCTGTGCTGAATATGGATACTCACCCTCCTTTTATGTTTTGTTCCAGGTTTTGGGGCCATGACACATGATATGTGGTATAACCTGGTAGTGCTGGTGTGCTGTCAGGAGGCTTGCAGCAGGTTTCTGTCACTGCACAGACATCGATGTTCTCCATACTGGGGATGGCCTTGGGAGCATGCATATTGGGGTTTACACATCTGGCATTGGTCAGCATTACCCTTATGTTTCTTTCCACTTATGTTTTCTAGGGTGGTGGGTTAGTCTTTTCAGCCTTGCCTACAAAAGGCTCTATGGAGGTGGCAAAGGCCTTATCCAATATCCAGACACCCAGGGGTAACAGGTGCAAGCCATCCCAAGAACAGCTGCGTGGCTTGTCAAGCATGACATCCCAAGCAGACAGACATTGGATCCCCTTGGAATGACACCAGTAAGTGTGTGCCACTTGCTATGACTGATCATTCCGTGTTTGTACTGTGGCATTATTCTTGGTAAGGGTAGGATGCTGCAAACAGTGAGTGTCATACCGGCCTGGACTACATAATCAGACAGCTCATCTATGTCTCTTTTCATGTAGTCTAGGGAGGTACATCTCAGGTCATTCACACCAGCATGGACTATGACTGCATCATATTTCTACTTGCTTTGGAGTGACCTGCATACTTCTGTTATGTGGCGTATTGTGGCAGCCTACAGGCAGCTTACTGTACCCTTTCCCTTGTTCAGTCTGGTGTGCGGGACAGCAGTGTCTGACTATGGAGTCACCTATTACAACTGTATCAGGCATGTTGTTTCTCCTTCGGGCCTGTGACTGTTTGGCACACCAGCTTTGTGTACTGTGTGTTGCATGTGCTATGTTTGGAGGTTGTTTGATTGGGTGTCTGCTTTAGAGGCCTCTGTTGGTGTGCTGTGTTTGTAATTTGTGCCTCCGGGAATGTTTTTCTGTGTTTATGTGTTTGGTTTGCAGTTGTGATAGGTCTATGTGGGACTGTGTTTGTGGTGTGTGTGGTTACCTTCTCCTCCTGACTAGTTTTGGGAGTACTGAGTTGAGGGAGCTGAGCCTCCAGTTTGGACAGATGGTTGCATCTCTCACATATATTTGTATTTCTTGGGTGGAGTTGGGGGTTGTCTGTGTACTTGGGGCAGGTGTAACATTGCCTCAGGATTCACAGATTCAACTTGTTGTGGCTGGCCTTAGTGGATTGTATGTGTGGACATATTTTATTGTCATACTACTGATCAGTGATTACTTCATTGTTTATGTTTGCTCTATCATGTAGTAGCTTCCTCATTCTCTTGCATGGTTTGGTTATGGCTGGTGTCCACCATGCCAGATGCCTGCGTGTATGGCATTGTGTCTTGTTTTAATTTAGGACTGCATAATCCAAGCATTCCTGGCAGTGTTCATGGAATGGCTGTATTACAGGTTCTGAGGTGTGGCTCATATTTTGCACCTGCACAGAACCTTTAATGGATTCCACATCAGTTTGGAGGAGTGCAAATATTGCTTTACACATGTTTTCCACTGTGGTTTTCTGGCCAGGGACTGTGGTCAGGATTTGTATATCCAGTGTGATTACTCTATGGTCTGGTTTTACCAGTGAGCAATACACTTCTTGTCTTGCTATCCAGTAACCATGTTGTTGATTATCACATCCAGTATGCTTACCCCTCTTGTGGGAGTGGTACGTTGTTCCTGGGCCTTTTGGTTTATGGATTCTATGAACTTTTGTCCTACACTGTTGGAGCTAGAATAATGCTCCCAGTCTATGTCTGGGTATTTTCAGTCACCCAATATAATGTGGTTTGGAGGACTTGATATATTCATGTATTCCAGCATAGGCCAGGTGCAGTTCCTGGTGTTAGGACAGTAGTCTGTAGCAGGCTATAAACTGGGGGGCAGTTTTAGCCACTGTTACTTGACCATGGCTAGTCCATGCTGCTTCTTCTTGTGGTACCAACATGGGGGTGTGGTTATCCTTGACAATTCTTGCTAGACACCCTCCTTTTGTAGCTTGTTCCATGTTTTGAGGCTGTACAGCACAGTATGAGGTGTAACCTGGTAGTGTTAGGGTGCTGTTGTGAGCCTTGACTCAGTTTTCTGTTACAGCACAGATATCAACATTCTCCATACTGGGTGAGTTTAGACTGCATGCATCTTGCTGTTTCGACTTATCCCTTATCTTATTCTTATCCCTTCTGATACCTATGGAGATAGGTTTGTGTTTTGAGCCTTACCTATTCAGGGCACACTGTGGGTAACAACAGCCTTTGCCAGTTTCCATACGGCCTGCACTGATAGGTGCACGCCAGTCCTAGCAGGTGAAGCATCATGTCATGCTCAGCATGTCATCCCAGACTAGCACACATTGGATCCCCTTTGACTAACTGTGATACTTCAGTCAATTATTGCACTTGATCATCTCATTGTCATATTGTGGCATGATGCTTGGTGAGGGTAGGATGTTAGTCAGGGTCCTCAGGTGTGAATATAGTATATGGTGTTACATTACTTAACACATGGCATTCATGCCTCAGGTGGTGCTGTAGGGCTGCCTCTGTCGGATGCGCATATAACACTTCCCTGTACATGTTTGTGAGCAGGTCATGTCATTGTAGGCATCCATGTTATTATTTGAGTGAGTCAGAGGGGGTATCATTCCCAGGGTTCCTACTGAGCCAGTGTATGTGCTATGCGTTGCCTCTTTACCAAGGCCAGGTCATACTGGGCACGCCTCCTTCTGCCTACTGGGGCAGGCTCAGGTTGTTCCTCCTCCGAGTCACGCTCTGCCTGTGATGGCCTTGGCAATGGTGGGGGGCTGTTTGGCCCGGCCCTATGCTGGTCCTGCTGCAGCTGTTTTCACACGATCATATTATGTAGCATAGCACATACAATGACAATTTGGGTACATGTAGTTGGTGTGTACTGCAAGGCTCCACCAGATGTGTCCAGACACCGGAACAGTGACTTGAGCAGCCCAAACACACGCTCTATTACATTACGTGTTTGTGCGTGTGCCTCATTATGGCGTTCCTGTTCAGGTGTGTGTGCGTTTCTGATGGGTGTCATCAGCCACGGCTCCAGTGCATAACCTGCATCCCCCACTAGGTGTCCGTGGGATGTCCCCATTGGCAAATGTCTGGTACAGCTGCGTCAAATGCCAGATGTGGGAATCATGGTAGCTCCCAGGACAGCCAGCACACACATTCATTATTATGCCCTGGGCATCACACATGACCTGGCAGTTGATGGAGGGGAGGCCCTTGCGGTTGATGTATGCCCTACCCCGCTCACCGGCTGGTGCTTTGATGCGTATGTGCGTGCAGTCTATTGCACCCACTACTTCAGGGTATTCTGCTATTTTCTGGAAGAGACGCATATTGCTGGCCAATACCTCACGGGCATTGGGGAAATATACATGATCACCGACATGTGCTGACATGGCATCCAGGAACTGGTGCAGTACCCTGGAGGCTGATGCCTGTGATATCGACATCATCTCACCAGTTGGTATCTGGAAGGTACCTGTTGCTAGTATTCTTAGGCCAACACATACCTTTGTTTCCACTGGGATGGGTTCCCCTCTGTTGGTTCTGTGTGTGAGGCGTGGCCTGCACAGCTCCACTATTTGCTGCAGGAGGTCTCTGTCCACTCTATAGCTCTACTATCTCCAGCTCATGTAACACATGATAGGTGACCCTGGGCCTGTACACTCTTCTCCGTCTCCTCACTGTGGGTTGTCTGGAACCATCTGCATTGTCACCACCCTCAGCAAGTCGCCTATGTCTCATTATGACAGCTATGGCAGCCCCTAACATTTCTGCTCTGAGTTCAGCTTTTTCAGTTTTCACTTCTAATAACTTACTCCTGTCTTGCAGTGTCTCTTGAGAGAAACATCCTGCACTGCTGTTTGCAGAGTTTTAAGTGTTGGGCTGGTCTACTATTCTGCCTGTGTAATTGCCTGCTTCTAATTGTTTTCACCTGCTAGCTCCAGCAGTATTCCCTGCTAGCTTCCTACTAAATCTGTTGCTTCCTTTTTCCTCTCTGTTTCCTCAGGGAGGAGCCATGTGCAAACCAGCAGAAACACGCTCACAGTGGCTTACACGCACGCACATGGTTCAGAATCTGCTTATTCGGATTAAAACGCATGCACACCCACGCAAACAGTGTTAAACATCTCCCAACACGCTCCCACATGCTCAGTCTGCCTTACATGCGTGCACACTGCCTTACTACAAGATCATGGCGCGCGACACGCATGCACGCCCAGCAAGAAACTTTGGTGTAGGCAACAGTGTACACCTTCCATTTCTTGACTTTCTCATGCTTATCTAGTGGCACACCTCTTTCCATGATATCTGTCTGACATCTGTCATGTGACTCTGACCTCCAATGAACTGCATTTCTTTCTACCATTCCCCCCTGTGATGTCACCTATCTCCTACTCTGTTCCTCCCCTTCTGTAACTCTT
Organism: Protopterus annectens; assembly: GCF_019279795.1. Lineage (NCBI taxonomy): Eukaryota > Metazoa > Chordata > Ceratodontiformes > Protopteridae > Protopterus > Protopterus annectens. The sequence continues at coordinate 1,295,674,485 of NC_056743.1, read as the reverse complement.
ACACTACTCAGATTGTGCTCATTTGCTATGTGACAGTGGAATTCAGTATCCTAACACTCATTTGCATCAGATTGCCTACTAATGCTTAGTTACATCTCTTAGACTCAGCTTCCCCCCTTAGCAACCACTACACGGTGGCCATGTTGGTTTTGGTCTGCTGGTCCCTGCATTGACATTCCATGTATTGCATAAAACCCACATTTGTGGGTTTATAACCTTTGTTTTATAGTTTTATACAGCGCAGCCCGCTTATGCTGGCTGCTGGTTTAAACATCGGCGATCGCCAAAAAAATATTATATTTTTAATATATTTGCATCAGGTTACCTTGCCAATGGCCAAATATTTGGCCATTGGCATGCTGCCTGACACATATGCACCCTTTATTTGGAGCTGACATGGCTCCATTACGGTTTTTGCAGAAACATACTCAGTTGTCAACTGAGTACATTTCTGCAGCTAAAACGGCTCTTACACGGGCTGCTCTGGGCTTCCTGGATCGCTAATCATCCTCATTTGCATGCTATTCGGCTGCAAGTGAGGTGACTAGCTTATCCGCGCCCACTCCGTGTAAGAGACGTTTTAGCTTGTCTCTTATACAGACTTTGGGCTGTTCCTGGATCGCGAAGGCTGCATGGAGACTTACACTACTCTTAGACTCTGTGCAAGCCTTCGTGAATCCTGCCCAATGTTTAATTTGAAATGGAAAAGAAAAGGATATAATGAACTCTGTTATGCACTATTTTCCCAACACCACTATGATAAATCAAGCATTTTAAAGGAACTCTAGCTATCTTTTATTTTTACCCAGACTGTCATCCTAAACCAGTAATCATTTTGAGTAATCACTGCCCCTGTTCTTAAAAAGGAATATCACATACCTGGCTTAGTCCAAGCAGCACAGGAAAACACACACTGCCAATCTTGATACCAGCATTGCTCTCATGGCTATACCAGTCTCACTCACTCACAGTGGGCTTCACTCTCCATGGTGGCATTACCATACTTACAGTAAAGTTAACAAAGAGCATCTATAAGCCACAGCATTTTACAAACAAGTTTCTCCAAGCCTTGTGTTGCATAAATGTCCCCATAATGCCATCTTTGAGTTTCTGCACCAAACATAGCTTACTTCTTCCTTTTGACACTGTGGCTCCACCTCGCTGGAGTGCCAGCTAACTACAGGGCCACAATGCTCAGATATGCAGACTAGACAGAACACTCAACCTGCAGGTACAAACTGAATTCAACTGGAGAGAAGAAACCAATACAAAAAAACACCAACAATTATATATAGTCACTTTTACCATGCAGATCGAGCTAATCCTGGCTCACCTATCTTTACCACAACATTCAGAAGCTTTTGGTTTTGACTGCTGTTGCCAAAAGCAATGTGCCTAGGTGCTGTGTTAGTCTAGATGGGTAGACAGGTTGTACAGCCTACTGCATACTGCCTCAGCATGTTAACCAATGCAGAACAAAGATTCACAAAACAGAGAAGTGGTGACTTGGTTATGTGAAAAGTTCACAATAACCTATTGGAGCTACTGAAGAATGACTACAAAGCTGTTTCAGCTGATTCATTCTTACTAGTTGAATACTTTCCTGCCCAGATGCCAAAGGTTGCATAGGAGACATGCATTTCAATGTTAGGGCAATCCATGTACCTAGAATGCAATTAAAACACGGCCACCATGTTAGCCAGAAATCTAGTACATGACCACACCCCAGCCAATACCAAAAAAGGTGTTGCTGCATATGTGCAGGGTATATGGCAACTCAATTTATCTACCTGAAAGGTGAGAAGAATTAAAATAAGCTATGCAACATGAAGAGTTACAGACAGGCAAATATGTAAAGGATGGATGGTCTAAATGAACACAAACCAAGCACTACATTCTTCACAGCACTGTTTATATAGTTACTAAGTTCATCTATTGTGCTTTTTTTCTTTTGTCTGAATGTTGCAAAGCTTCTTTGTGAAACATTCTTGCTGACCTAAATTTAAGTATTTACCAGTGTTATGTGATTTTTAATTTAACTTACCTGTGAACCACTATACGAGCCTGCACAGTCAAGGAAAGAAAAAAAGCAGCTTTACAGCACGTGTAACAAAGCCTGCATTTTCTTCATTAACTACAACACATTTCATGTTTGATTCATAACGCCATAATGTTGAGCTACATTATCTTTTAAAGAAGTTTTGTTCAGTTACATTCATTAGCTTAGATACAAAACAGTACCCAGACTCAGAAAAAAGCCATCTGATCATGTATATAGCCAGCTGACATTCTGTTTAGCATCTTCACTGCTCTTTTACTCAGAAACTGTATTTGCCAGGTTGTACTTCCTTTGCTCATTTTACTCTGATAAGCTTTTCAGCTACTCAAAGTCATACAGTCACTACCCTTTGGTAATCCTTTAAAATACGGAGTTATAACTTGGGTAATTCTCCAAATCATTTCCCCACCTGGTCAATAGGGACAATTTGTTCTGTTCTTATGATCTCTTAGTTACGCCACTGCCACCTAGTCATTTATTTCTTTGTTAGCTGTAATGGTTTCTCTCTCTGACCTTTTGCATTTTTATAACTTTTCTTTAAAAAGGGAGATCAAAAACCATCAAGAAAAGTATCTGTTCCAACATTACAGTAGAAGCATACAGGTCAGTTTATTAACCTCTGCACTAAAACACTTTTGGTTCCAGTCCTCAGAACTGGAATTGAACTCAAATGAGATTCCAACTTTGCTCTGCATTGCTATAAACATGACTACAAACTACACACTTCTGTATACTATTTGCATTTTAACAGTTTCTATTAGTCTGAGTAAGGATTTAGCCGCGGTGGTGATGCTGCGGTAGCGTTGTCGCCTCACAGTAAGACGCTGACCGGTTCGACTCTCAGCTAGAGCGTCTACTGCGTGGAGACATGCGTTAATGGGCGTTCCTGCGCTGAAGGTTGTGCGTTAGGGCTGGCAACTCAGCACGTAAAAAATCAACTGCCAATCATTCGTGGACCGGAGTTCCGCTGTGGCGACCCCTAACCGGGAAAAGCCGAAAGACACAACAAAATTCTGAGTGAGGATTTCGTTTGTCTCCTACAATTTGTGCTTGCTTTTAAACAAGATGATCTCCTGCTTACCTGCAGAGAGGACCTCAACTGCATTTTCCATTGCAGCATCATTTAACTTAGCAGTAACATTGCCAACCTTTACACATGCTGTTTCAGTATCACCTGACCACATCAAACTGTAGTGCGACTGAAATGCTCAAGCACTTCTGCGGCCACTTAACAGAGCATGGCTAATTAATTGGTGTCCTACTTTGGTTTTGCCTTACTAGACTACTGGTTTTATTTTCAGCACAAACTTTTAATTTTTGCTTTTCATTTTCACTACTGGCAACTTTTACTACCCAAGGGTTATATACATATTTCTTTCTTGTACAGAAAATACATTTATACAAACCCATTTTATTTTTTTTACATAAACTATATTTTCACAGATTTCACAAATATTGACTGTATTTATTCTAGAAACTAGCTATCAGTTTCCTTACTACACCACTTCAATCCAAATTAACACTGCAAAACTTTCCATAGGTACCAAGCTTAGAACAATATTTACCAAATATTACATTTTTTACAAGCGGCAGAATGTTTTTACTTAAACAGAAAGCATTTACAAGATTTCCAGCACATAGCAAACTATACTCATTTAAGGAGAAGATAATTCACAAATGCAGAGTAACACCTACAAAGCAAGACCTTCCATTGCTTCGGCATACAACACACTGCCTTGCAAGCAATTAACAGGATGCCGCATTGCCCGGCTGAACAAGTTTCGTTAACTCTTCTATGTGTAACATTTCATTAACACAACTATTTTAGTTGTTTGAAAGAAGTACAAGTCCATTTTCAGACAAAAAGAGTTTTTACTTTTCCAGATCGGTATATTGTTTTCAGTTCAGATAACACGTTACATGTGCAAACTTTGCAAATGGCTTGGAAATATTAGAAAAAATGTACTAACTGCATCAAATCAATTCTTATACATATTGCTGCATTTAGCATTATCACTGCTTGTGGACGTCGGCTTAGTATTGCAGTGTTGAAACCCTGTTTGTGAAAACAGCAGAAATTAATAAAGTAAACTAAGATCGGTATAGAAAACACGATGGAAAAAGTATTCAGGTTGATTTCATTATATACCAGTTTAATTTTGCATTCCATCCCGGTAGTTATAGTAAGTGATCAGGACATAACAGTTTGCACTGACCAAGTAAGTTATTCAATCTGCCAAAATGCTTCAGAACCACAGTACTATTGTGTTCAGTTTCCCAAGGGAAGGAAAATAATCCTGGAAAATGTCAGGCTAGGGTTTAATTTTAAAAGCTGAGGGTAGGGAAGGGGTGTGTATGCTGATGTCACAATGTGGGTGGTGCTATCTGAGCCAGACTGAGAGCGGGACGCTCCTCAAATAAAAAGAGCCTAATTGCTTAAAAAATAAGGGGAAACTTGCAGAAAAAGTGACACAGATGCACTTTACACTACTTAAAGTATGCATTAGTGAAAAAAAAAACAGTGTGTTCTGGAAGCTGCATCTTTGACACTCTCCCTTTAAAATAGAGAACATTGACATCTGTGCAGTGACACAGACCTGGTTCAAGGCTTCAGAGAGCACCCCTGCATTACCAGGCTATAATTCATACCACACCTTTCGGTCAGCTAATCTGGACCGAAACACTAGAAGTGGAGGCGTGTCCATATTCATTAAGGATATCCACACCTCCAGGCTAGTTGCTCAGCATAATGCATCCAAGATTATCCAAGTGCAACTAACTCTGGGTAAGACCACAATCCAAATTGTAACTTGCTACAGATCGCCCACCATGCCCCAGGATTCCCATTCCTCATTTCTTGATACACTGAAAAATATTAGGGTACAAGCCTACACCCTAATAATGGGCGAGTCCAACTACCCCACCATTAACTAGGAAAACAACTCATGTACCAACTCTTTTGCTCAACGTTTTCTGAAATTCATAAATTCCAACGCCCTGGATCAACTTATCCACACCCCCACCAGGGGCAGCAATATCCTAGACCTGGTCATTACCAACATGGGCAACTGGTGTTCCACACCAGAGGTCAATTCCTCATTGGTCAGATCCACCCACAAACTAATCAGCCTAGACATCCACATCCCGCCCCCACCTCCCATTAGGGAAACCACGGTAAAACATTTCTCCAAAGCCAACTTCATGCTTCTTAAGACAGAAGTGGCAAACTTCACGACACCCATGCAGACGGACAACAGATGCATGACTGCTGAATCCTACACAAATGCACTTTATAAACATTTACATGCATGCCTGGATCATGCTATCCCTAACAGAACCAAGATGTATCCTCCAAAAAAAATAGGAAGCCAATCTGGTGGTCCCCTGCCATAAACAACTCTAAAACAGAAGAAAGAAACTGCTGCAAAAAAGAGTAAAATCCCATGACTGGAAGAACTCCCTGGTCAGCTTCAGTAAGAAGCTGAGAGCCCTCATAAAATCCTCCAAAGATAGTTATGAAAACAAAATCACCACTGATTCTAAAGACAAACAAAAAGCATTCTATAGCTATGTCAAGAATCTCAATGGCAACACTCAGATCTGCTCTGAGTTGCAGCACAATGGCACTAAATATAAAGAACCAACTGATATTGCCAACATCCTGGCAGATAGGTTCGGTGCTAAATTTACTCCCCCCTCACCCCCTAAAGGGCCCATCTCTACACCGGAAGAATGCAAAGTTCCTGTAATCATGGATGCACAGGTAAAAAACACAATCTCCAAAGCCAAGAACACAGCATCCATGGGACCTGACAACATCCCAGGCTGCCTTCTACATGAACTATGGAATGAAATGGCACCCGACCTAAGCACCAAGTTCAATCATAGCCTCACCTCAGGCTTTGCATCCACTGAATGGCGCACAGCAATGGTTATCCCACTCCACAATGGGGAGCCACCACAGACCCCAGGAGCTACCTCCCCATTAGCCAACAAGTCTGGTCTGCAAGGCCATGCAATGTATCATCATGGAACTTATAAACAAAGACATTGGTAATCTCCAAACTCTGGACCCCACCCAGTTCGGGTTTGTAAAATGCAGTTCATGTCTCCTAAACTTGACTGACTTCTTTGAAGCAGTCACCAAAGCCGTACACGAGGGTAAGGTGGTTCACACAGCCTATCTAGATCTCGCCAAGGTTTTTGACACCATCCCCCACTCTGGAATTACAGATAAACTCACTAAACTATGTATAAATCCCTGTGTCACACGATGGGTTGCCAACTGGCTCACTGCCCGAACCCACAATGTGAAAGTAGCAGACTCCAAATCTGACTTCAGACCAGAGACAAATGGAGTACCACAGGGTTCAGTCCTGGGTCCTTCTCCTGTTTTATATCTATTTTTCTGAAGTACAGGCTAACACAGAAGGCCTTTGGCTAACGAAGTTCACAGATGACTGCAAACTAGGAGCCATAATTGAAACTCCTAACGATGTGGACATCCTACAAAAAGGCTTCAATGTGACAGATGCCTGGTGTCAAAGCCATGGCCTCAAGCTCAATGCCAAAAAGTGCACTGCCATCCCCTTTGGTAAAAAGTCTGTACCCATGAGCTACCACATAGGTAGTAGTCTACTTAACACCAAAAGTGTGACAACAGACCTTGGGACAGGTGGACAGTAGTCTCTCCTTTGATAATCACATCGTCACAGTAGTCAGGAAATCCTTCTACGTGGCACACATCACAAAAGGTTTCTTATCCAGGGAAAAAGATGTCATTGTTCCCCTCTACTCATCACTCATTAGACCCATTATAGAGCACAATGCCCCTTTTGGTATGTACCTCACAAGACATTTACAACAACTGGAAAGGCTGCAGAAATACCTCACAAAGAGGATTACCAGTGTCAAACAGATGCCCTACGCAGACTGTCTCAAAAAACTCCAGCTTTACTCCGTCGCATATCACCTACTCAGAGGCGATCTCTGCCTAACATACAAAGCTATGTCAAACCCAGAGCTGTTGGACATGCTCCACTTAAAGAAATCCCAATTCCTCCACGCTACACACTCTAGGGACCTAAACCTTGTCACCACAATAAACAGAACATGCTGGAGGGGATAGATTTCTGTCCCAGAGACTTCCTATACTCTGGAACAAACTACCTATCTATATCAAACAAAGCTCCTCTTTAGCACTCTTCAAGAAAAATCTTGATGACTGGATGGGAAATAGGAAATTCACCCAGGGGATCACCTCTGTGGCTCTGCCTGACAGGGGCACAGGAAAATTATTTTTTTGAGTGGCAAAAGCCAGGGTACCTTTTTGGCTAGGCTTGTATAGGCCCTAGGGCTGATAGCCTAGTATCTACCTATGAACCTATGAAGGTGCTTCAGTCCTTTTCAGTTCTATAATGGGTTCCAGGATGTTTTTTTACCATCTGACTTTCACAGCCTCTCACTAGAAAATCATTCTCTAAGTTGTTCAGTTTTCTCAAAAATGGTTCCATCTCTGTGGTAATTCTAGCTAATCTATAGCCCTGGGACTTCACTACATTATTCTTGGGTTTTGTAAGATGTAGACATTTACTGTGGAGTAATAAGTTAACCCTCGTTGGTTACCCTCGAAGGCCAGGAACATTATAAGTTTTGTTGAATTTAAACCTAGACCATGTGAGAGAAACACTAAAAGATGTGAAACTAATTGTACATTTTGTATATTTATACAGCAAGGTGATGGTTTTTATTGCCCTTTTTTAAAGAAAATCATTAAGACCAGTGCAGGGGGTGACTGTAACACTACAAAAGTAATTTACAGGGCACAGTGCAATGAATGTGATGCATTCTATGTGGGCAAGACTGCAAATAACCTCAAGCGTAGGATTTCATGTCATTTGTCAGAAATCCGCTTTGGATGTAAAAATAATGCACTAGCCAAACACATTTCTCTTCATAAAAGACACGCAGGTTTTAAGTTCCAGATTCTGGATCGCATAGACATGGGCGATCTTGAAGGAGACATCCAGAATATTCTGGAGAAACATGAACTCATGTGGCAATTAAAGCTGAACTCTTTTAGGAAGCCTGGACTAAACTACTACTGTTCAACTCATTGTATCCGAGTGACGCCTCCAGGTGCATCTGCAGTTACCTCCTACTGCTCCTCTAGGCGTCAAATATTGCTTGTTCATATTTGCATTAATACTTCCAAAACCATGCTACATACAAGGAATCTGAATATTTTATACTGAAGCATACAGGATGGCAAACACAGTTGTATTGATATTTGACACATGTCAATGAGTATTTGTTAGAACTGTAAGGTGATAACTTTGTTTTTTAAAGTCTCAAGCCACGCCCACTGGGAGCTAAAGGTACACACTCAAAAGAGCTGTACTGGAGGGAATGAGTTTTTACAGTTCTTGTACACAGACCTGAAGAAATCTAGAAGGACGAAAGCAATCTTTGTTAAAGTACAGTTGTGTACACTTACCATAAATGTAGATGTTAGAGTGTATTCACTGTTGCAGTCATTACATTTGGGTAATCTGCTGTCAGGTTGCCCTCAGTCGGCCTGAATATCAGTCTTGGGTCCTGCGTCAGTTGCTGTCTTCTCTTCCATGACGTCAGGTCATCAGGGGTATAAAACAGGCAGTCGACGCCATTTTCTTTAGTTTTTCTTGACCCAGATGTCAAGTGACCCCAAATGGGGAGCAAATATATATATATATATATATATATATATATATATATATATATATATATATATATATATATATATATATATATATATATATATATATACATTATATATATTATATATATACATATATATATATATATACATATATATATATATATATATATATATATATATATATACATATTATATATATATATATATATATATTTATATATAAAACTATAAACAAATGCGATTGTCACAACATAAACTTTACCTTCATCTAAAAGCAAATACACCACAAAGGCTGTAGAATATAGTTTAGGAAAGAAAAGCTGTAGAATAAAGGGGGATGGCGGGTGAGTAACCCGGACTGCAACAGTGAATATACTCGAACATCTACATTTATGGTAAGTGTACACAACTGTACTATGTTCTTCATGTTTCACTGTTGCAGTCATTACATTTGGGTAGAATCCCAAAGCTATGGATGGGAGACAGAGGCAAATGATAATGCTTTGTAAAAGCATGAACAGAACTCCAAGTAGCAGCTTCTAGAATGTCTTTGGTTGGTACCCCTCTGAGAAAAGCTGCTGATGTAGATGCAGCCCTGGTGGAATGTGACCTAATGCCCTTGGGCACCGGTTTACCATGATGCAAATAGAAACGAATGCAGTGGCTTATCCATGTTGAAATAGTCTGCTTTGAAATGGCCTTTCCCTCTGATCCTGCAGCAAATGCCACCAGTAGCTGCTCAGACTTTCTTAGAGATTTCGTCCTGTTTATGTAGAATCTTAGTTGTCTGTGCACATCCAAGGAATGCAGAATCCACGCCCCCTTGTTCTGCGGATTTGGGTAAAAGGTTGGCAGGTGAATAGTTTGGTTAAGAGCCACACTGGATACCACCTTAGGCATAAAGGAAGGATTGGTCCTGAGGGACACACTGTCTGGGTAAAATATAATAAAAGGCTCCACAGCCATGAAGGCCTGTAGCTCTGAAACCCTTCTTGCTGAAGTGATTGCCAGAAAGCTGTTTTCCAGGATAAAAACTTTATATCTGCAGTAGCAGTTGGTTCAAATGGCGGCAGGGTGAGCTTTTCCAACACAAAATTGAGGTCCCATGCAGGAATTGGTGATGATCTGAGAGGCCTTAAATTTTTGGCCCCCCTAAGATACTGTTTTAGCAAAGTATGAGAAAAGATCTGTGGCTCTGTGTTGTAATGAGCCGAGATGGCAGAGGCATGGATTTTTATTGATAAAAAAGATAGGCCCTTGTCAAGCATCTCAGTCAAGTATTGTAAAATCTGAGGAATATTTGGCTTTGCTGTGTCAGTTCCTTGTGCTTGGTTCCAAGCACAGAATCTCTTCCATTTATCAGCATAAGATTTTCTAGTACTTGGCCTTCTGGCTTCCAAAATGACATCCGTCACATATTTACTGAGAGGTGATGTTTGAATAACTACATGATCAGCCATGCTACCAGTTTCAGAGTTTGAAGCTGGTTGTGCAGGATTTGATTGTTCTGCTGAGACAGTAGATGTGGTATTTGAGGCAAGTACCAAGGAGGGAGTCGAGACATATTCCTTAGGGTTGGGTACCAGTGTTGGCGAGGCCAGTCCAGGGTAATTAGAATCATTTTTGTTTTTTCTTGTCTGACCTTTAGAAGGACCTTGGGAAGAAGAGGCAGGGGAGGAAAGGCGTGGACTGATAGGTTTTTCCAACTGAAGGATAGGGCATCCACTTTCCATGCTTGTCTGTGATAAGTCCTTGTGCAGAATTTGTCCAGTTGATAATTCTGGGGAGAGGCAAATAGATCTATGTCCAGGCTCCCCCATTACTTTGTTATCATGCTGAAGACTTGTGGATCCAGTTTCCACTCGTGAGGGTCCATAAGGTTTCTGCTTAGGTCGTCTGCCAGAGTATTTTGTTTTCCTGGCAGGAACAGAGCTTGATGATGTACTTGGTAAGTCAAGGTTGTGTCCCACAATGCCATGGCTAGTCTGCAAAGGGGGTATGAGTGTGTGCCCCCCTGCTTGTTTATGTACCACATAACCGTGGTGTTGTCCGTCTTTACCAGTAGTTGTCCTGGATGAAGTAAGTCCTTGAAGGCTGTCAGGGCATTCTGAACAGCTAACATCTCTTTCTGGTTGATATATAGATGCATCTGTTTTGGGGACCATATGCCCTGAATGCATCTCTCCGCCAGGTGGGCCCCCCAAGCATAGTCTGATGCGTCTGTAGTTAGGGTTTGGTTGGCAGGGGGTAGAGTGAAAGACAGTCCCATGTTCTGGTGACATGTCTCTGCCCACCAAAGAAACGCCGGTTGTAGGCAGGGAATGAGGGGAATCATCATTTCCAGACTGCGACAATGTTGACTCCATAAACTTTTTAAGTACCACTGTAGTTTCCTCATATGCAGTCTTGCATATGGAATCAGTAAAATGCAGGATGCCATGAACCTCAAAGCCTCAAGAATTTGTCTTGCAGATAACTGTGTTTTTGTTGCCATCTGTTTGAAGTAGTCAGTTGCCTTTGTTTGTCTGGTGTAAGGTAAGCCATCTGGGCAGTTGTATTCAAGCTTGCACCCAGGAATGTTCTCTTTTGAGAGGGTACCAGTTGTGATTTATTTTCATTTATTGTGTACCCTAGGCATGTTAGAAGCCTTTTCACAAACACCAGATGTTGAAGAATGTCCTTGTTTTCTGCTTGAATGAGACAGTCGTCCAAGTAAGGATAGATTTGTACACTTCTTTGTCTGCAAAATGCAATTACTGGTGCCAGGCACTTTGTAAAGACCGTGGGCGCAGTAGATAAACCAAAGGGCAGTGCAGAGAATTGGTAATGCATAAAACCAGCCTTGAAGCGGAGGTATCTTCTGCACAATTCCCTTATTGGGATATGCATGTATGCCTCTTTTAAGTCTAGAGTCACTAGCCAAGTGTTCTTGTCCAGCATGGGGAGAAGCTGCTGCAAAGTTAGCATTTTGAATTTTGGTATGTCCAAGAATGTGTTCAAAATTGATAAATCCAGTATTGGGCGCCAGGCATTGTCTTTTCTGGGTACCAAGAACAGTCTTGAGTAAAACCCTTGTCCTTTTTCCTGTTCTGGCACTGGCTGAATAGCCCCCATATCCATGAGGGACATAACTTGTTTCTGTGCCTCTGCCCACTGATTTTGTGGCAGATCTGGCCAACCGTTTGGAATTGGCAGAGTATGGAATGAAATCTGTATCCCTGGGATACTATGTTTAATACCCACTTGTCCTGGGTTATTAACTGCCAATTTTGAGCATGAAGTGCTAGTTTTCCCCCTAAGGGGGCTGCCAAAAGAGAAGTGCTTGGTGATGGCAGAGGAAAGTCACTGAGACTGTTTACTGTAGGGTTGCGCTTTATTTCCTTCAGATTTGGAGGTAGAGGCACCTCATTGCTTTGACCTGTAAGAATCTTGTGATTGGTATCTGGAGCCCTTTGAGTGTCTGGATTTGCCCCGTGAAGCTCTGTCGGACACAGGAAAGGACCAATTTTTTGTAGGCCAGTGTCTACTGAATCTTGGTGGCTGCACTTGTAAAAAGTCTTTTACAGTTTGCATAGACTTAACTTTGTCTTCCATTTTCTTTAAAACCTCTTCTGCCTTATTACCAAACAGTGTGTCATGCTGTAAAGGTGCATCCAACAATTTAGCTTTAACATGATCAGGCAGATTTTGCTCCTTTAGCCAGGCATGCCTTCTAATCACAGATCCAGTAACTGCGGCCCTGCAGGAGGCCTCCAAGGAATCAAAACCACATTGCAAAGTATGTTTTCCAACTTGTTCTGCTGCATGCAATAATTCCTGTAATTCTTTATTTTCCACACATTCAGAAATCAACAATTTTTTGTTTCAATAATCCCATAACATGCTGCTGATATTTAAGCATATGAAACTGGCAGTTTACAGCCCCAATTGCCAAGGATGCAGATGTATAAACTTTATTTCCCCATCTATCCAGCGCCCTGGAATCGCTATCAGAGGGGGTAGGATTCTTGGCTGATGAAGCCTTTATACCCTTGGGACCCTGTGAGATAGTTTCAGGGTCAGCAGCAGGGTTTTGAATAAAAATTTGTGAGAGTCAGGAACCCTGTAATATCTGTCTGGCATACTAGGAGCCGGAGGTAAGGAATCTGGAGTCATGCTTGATTCCGAAAACACATCATCAACAATGTCTAATACAGGAGGTATTGTTAAAGGCCTATGCTGAGGAAGAAGAAGGAAATCCCTAAGCCTCTTTTTTGACTCTGAGAAATCTTGACTCTCCCAATGAAAATGTTCCCTCAAAGTATGCAAGGTTTCTCCAAAGGAATAGTCTTCAGGAGGAGATGCAGATGGGATGGATCCCTCTGCATCTGAATTCTCATAGGGTGGTATAGAAAATTCCTGATCAGAAGAGAAATCGGAAGAGGAATCAGAAGAAATAGAAACCTGATCTGAAGATTCATAATCAGTGTCTTGCCTAGGCCTCTTATCGGGGGGGGGTCAAGGTAATTAGGTCTTCAGCCATTTTGATCATCTGCTTTTTGGGCATAGAGGCCTGAACACGTGGCTCATGCGTCGGTTTCTTAGTCTTAGAAGTTGCTTTTGTCTTTGTTTTTGAAGCTGGTGTCGGTTTTATACAGAAATGCTGAGGCCTGAAGACACCCTCAGAAGCCGGTGCCTGCTCAGCGGCTCCAGACCCATGTGAGGGAGAGGCATCCACGGGTACAATACTTTGAGAATTTCGTGGCGTGCCGGACTCCACATGGGTCTCGGTAGAGGCCTGCGACTCGAAAGTAGCGGGCATCAGGGGCTGCGAAAGCGCCTCACTGAGTACCGGCGAACCGGCGACTGGCTTAGGGGAAGCTTCGCCGTTGGTTTTGGACCTCAACGGTCTTGTCTCTGTCCTTTTCTTTGCGGTTTTTGTGAACTCCGGTAGTCGGATTGCTATCCGACGACATTTCAGGGTAGTTAAATCTGTTTCCAAAATATTTTGAAGCAAAGATATACTGACGCTTAATAGTGCATTGGTTAAATCTAGCACAAAACTGACAGCAAGGCACGTTATGATCTGGGCCTAGGCAAGGAATACAGTACAAATAAAAATCCTTATGAGGTACTTGCTTCCCACAAGTAATGCAATTATTAACTTTTACTGACATCGGTATGGAGCAAGAAAAGGCTTCCCCAACAGGGCACTTAGCTTTAACTGAAGACTTCAGTTCAAAACTCGAATTCGAAAATTTCAGGAGTCGGCCGACCGGCACTTGCGAACTGCTTCTGCTTCGGGCACTGCGCGGCAAGAAAGACTAAAGAAAATGGCATCGGCTGCCTGTTTTATACCCCTGACGACCTGACGTCATGGAAGAGGAGACAGCAACTGACGCAGGACCCAAGACTTTGATATTCAGGCTGACTGAGGGCAACCTGCCAGCAGATTACCCAAATGTAATGACTGCAAGAGTGAAACACAAAGAACATCAATAGGTTATGAAAATAGAATTTGATTTTTACATGTACATATTTATATATATTTTTTGATTGCCAAATAGAGTAAGGTTGATACATTTCCAGGCATGTAGTATATTGTCTTGGATAAAATCACAGACATAATAATCTACTTAATAATCTGGTTAAATAAGAGGTACCACATCATTATAAATTTTATTTAAAGTACATAAGGGTTATATTATTATGACAGTTACTAAGTAGGGCAGGACCAGCTTGAATGTCACATTGATGGGGGGAAGGGATGTGAATTTAACATGTGTACCAATAACACTGTTTTACAGCACAATAAATCACTCCCTTGCCTGATAAAATATATATATACATTTAGAAAGTTTGAGAGGAAACTATTACTCTATTTTTGTTTTACCTGGATCGCTTGTCTGTGTACTTAATAAAGCATTTTCAACTGGAAACAGAGACCATCTGCCTTGCTTGGATTACTTTTGAATACTTAGTAACACAACAAAAAGTAATTCTGTACAATTATACATTTTTTATTATTTTTTTTTTACTTGAGATGAGTTTAAGTTTTCTACTTCTACTACTATTGTCTGATCACGTTGTTGTTGTGTCTTTTGGCTTTTCCCGGTTAGGGGTCGCCACAGAGGAACTCCGGTCCGCTAATGGCAGTAGATTTTTACGTGACGAGTTGCCGGCCCTGACGCAGAACCTTCAATGAAGGTACGCCCATTCACGCATGTCTCCACACAGAAGATGCTCTAGCTGAGAATCGAACAGGACAACTTCTTACTGTGAGGCGACAATGCTACCGGAGTACCACCACTGCAGTTCTATTGGCTGATCACATTAATATACAGTAATTAGCTAGAGATATATGGACTGAAAATCTTCCACACAGAAGTTTTGTACACTGTTTTGGAACTAAAAAGAATCTTGAGTAAGTCCTGGATCCTATTTGGTCTGCGGGGACGTCTTGAATGACTCTTTTCTCTAGCAACGAGATTACCTCTTGTGTTGCATGGTCCTTTTGGCCAGGGGGGACAGCCGGGTATGGATGGATTTTTTTGGTGGGGAGGTAGAAAAGGGTATGTAATAACGTTTGGATATTATTGTTTGTACCCATTTGGGTACAGTGACAATCGACCCCCGACTGCCTCCAGAGAAAAGCAGACGCTCCTCCATTCAAAAGCGCTGGTAGGGCCTGTCAGAGAATGTATTTCTGTCGCCCTGGTTTTGCAGACCCCTCTGCCATGAGATCGGCATCTTCCATTATAACTTCCCCCTCTGCTCCTGGGGGAAGAGTCAGCATGTGCATCAGAAAAACCTTTACGGGACTTGCAGAACTACATTTTCTGCACTTCTGACCTTTGGGATAAAGTCTAGACGGGGCAGAAAAATGGACTCCCACGGCAGATAAGGTTTTCCCATCCTGCTCGCACCTGGTTAAAGTATCTTTCATCTTTGATCCAAAAAAGGATGAACCATCAAAGGGGGTGTTGATGAACAAAGACCTAAAGGGTTCGGCAAAATTACAAAGGCACATCCAGGAATGTCTCCTGAGGGAAATTCCTGCTGCTGCTGTCACACTACTTCCTCCATCCACCACATAAGAAATCAGTCTCATGGAGGAGTTTGCAATGGAAGTGAGGGTGGAGAGCTGCAAAGACACTTTATCTGTGGACCCCGAAGCTGCTGTATCCTGAAGGGAATCTCCTAGCTCTTGTAGGAGAGATCCCTTTGAAGTCTCGTAAAATGGGCAAGGTAGTTCAGCTACCATAGGGTAATGGCCGCTGAAGAGAAGGTATGCTTTCCATATCTGTCCATACTCCTAGACTCTCTGTTAGGAGGATGAATAGATGAAGAGGTCTCAGATTGCTCCTTCTTGGTGGCCGCCGCCACCACCATGGCATCTACAGGGAGACTTTTTGTCAAAAAATCCTTATCCGAGGGGACGGTAATAAACTTGTTGGGCCTCCTTGGAACAGGCTCCACTGTATCAGGCGATGTCCAGGCCTTATGGGATATGACCCCTAGCAGTTTGTCATAAGGGGGAGTCACGCAGGAGATGGAAGGGTGAGACCGAAAAGCCTCCAGATATACCGATTTTTCCTCCGAAGGGTTGATGGGCTGTCAGTCACCCCTCTGCTTCAAGATTTCCAGGATGTCAGCAAAGCATACATCCTCAGAGGGGGACCTTGGGGACCCTTCAGCCTCATCCAAGTCGGTATCAGAGGTGACAGACTCAGGGGAGTCTATGTGCTACCTCTTGCACAGTCTCTTCTGAGGGACCTCCTCTGAGGGGTACTCCGGGGAGGTTTCAGAAGAGATGCCGCTAACAGGGGCTCCCTGACGCTCTGGGTCTCTATGCCTAGGGGGAGGCAGAGGTGAAGACATCATCACTGGCACCTGGGAGGGACAAGAGATTGGATCTGACGGTGGGGCTGTCTGGGGTGACAGTGCCTTCTCCATCAGTTCAAAAGCCTTCCCACCCTGCTCCAAAGTGGCCCTCGGCTCTGAAGCAACAGAGGGTCGACTTCGTGGCAAGGCAGACAGCTCCGAAGCTGATGTGGGAGCTGAACTCAACCTAGCCGAGGCACCGAGAGGAAGAGTTGGGTCGAAAGACAGTCCGTGCCGACTCTTCCCCCCCGGACCAGACTGGCGAGTGTCAGCTCCCAGACCTCTCGACTTCCGATGGAGTCGAGGAAGTTACAGCAGTCAGCACCGAAGGTTCCAATGGGGCTCTCGATGCCAACAGTTCCACTACTATCGGATCAGAGCTCTCTGTCTCCAAAGACTCTGAGGTGGTTGGAGGAGGAATCACAACAGGGCATGTAGGTATGGACGGCTCTGAGACCTTTGGGTCCAGAGACGATAAAAGTTTTGCCAGAGCTGGTGGTTTGAGTAATCTCTTCATCACCCACTCCACGTCCTCATCAGATAAGCTCCTGGAGGAATGGGTGGATAAGGAAGGAGATCTGCCCCGGTCCAAAATGGGCGATCTCAAGATAGGCGAGACAGTCTCCAGTTCTGGGGAGTGTCTTGTACTCGACGCTTCTGCCCGCTCCAAATATACTGTTGGAGCCGTAGAAGTAATGGTTGTGTAAGAACCAAGAGCCCTTGGTTCCGATGTCGCAATCTTTTTAGGTGGCTCAATCAACGGAGCTGAAGAAGCAGGTCTTTTGGTAGACTGTGTCTTATAGGAAGAAGGGGAGGAAGAGCTGGAGCTCTGTCCTTAAAGACTCCTGAAAGGCCTCTTTCATTAAACCCCTATCAATTAGTTTCCTCTTCCTTTTATGGAGCACCCTGCTACTGAAGGCATGACAGATAGCGCAGGGGTCCTGTAAGTTTACCTCACCGAGGCAGTAGACGCAGCTAATATGGCCGTTGGTGATGGACATTTTCTGGGTACATCTATCACATTTTTTAAACCCAGATTGTCGAGCTCTGTCCTTTGTCTAAAGACTCCTGAAAGGCCCCTTTCATTAAACCCCTATCAATTAGTTTCCTCTTAATTTTATAGAGCACCCTGCTACTGAAGGCATGACAGATAGTGCAGGGGTCCTGTAAGTGTCCCTCACCAAGGCAGTAGACGCAGTTAGTCAGGCCGTTGGTGATGGACATTTTCTGGGTACAGCTATCACATTTTTTAAACCAAGATTGTTGAGGCTCTTTTTCTTTAGACATTATCCAAGATATAACAGCTACACAAGTGAAGTGAAAACTACTACTACAAGCAGAAAAAATTATCTTATAAAAAAGATTTTTTTTTTTAACAGAAGAAAAGAGGGAAGGGAGTGGCCCTCTAAGTCAAATGGGTCCACGTGAGCCCTCCAACTTAAATGGCGCTCTCTAAACTAGGAAAGACTAGAGACAAGACCTAACACAGACTCACAATAAAGTAGGAGAGAGAAAGACAAAAAAAAATAAATGAAACAACACTGAAAAAATATAAAATTAGTCTACTTAGCCAATGAGCCAGCCAGACAGCTACCTCAATGCTTGAGCGGCAAACGAGATCTGGGGATTTGACCCGGAGCATCATGGGACAGGGGTTAGCCTTGTGCTAGTGGAAGCTCTCAAGCTTTAGTATTGGGCCCATGGGATAGAGGGTAAGCCTTGAGCCAGTGGAAGCTCTCGAGCTTTAGTATTCGGCTGAGTCAGAGCTGAGAATGGCTCTGAACCCAAGATGCAAGAATTACAGTGAGATAGGACAATATAACATCATAGTTTTCTGAGGGGTTAGTGTTCATATGACAAACAGAAATAATGTATAAAAATGATATCATCATGGAATTTCTGATAGTGTTTCTATCATATAATCACAATCAAACAAACTAATGTTGACTTTGCCAAAAGCTTTTACTGGAGGGAAAGTACAAACGTCAGAATGTCTGAGGATATGCAATACATTCCAAAAAACATACTCTTAGTATTAAAGTAGACAGCTACTACTTGTTCATAGTTGTTCACAGCTGAAGTGTACCTTGGGCAAAAAGGGTTCAAGCTAATCGGTGTGTTTGGAGGGGGGGCTTTGTTCTTTTAAAATTTGCTAACATCTGATATACTGATTCAGGATGTCTAGAAAGGAAATTATAACAGTCCATGCTCTAGAGGAGATTTTTGTTGACAATGAATAAATGTTGGGTACCTATGACAAGTTGCTGTCTTTCATCCTATACTGATGATTGCAATGCCACAATTTCCGCAAATATTAAGTGCAGACAAATTAATACATACTCTTACATTGCAGAGCCCACGACAAGAGAACATTTGGCCCTTCAAATTAGCAGAGACAGATCAGTGACAAATTCCACCAAGTCCTCTAACTTAAAGGAAGTCAGTCAGGAAGATTGTCAACAATCATGCCTAAAGCCACAGTTTTAGGTTACTCAGTATTGAAACCTTTAAGAAGCTACTAGCCCTTTATCCTCTGTGAGTAAGCTTCCTCTCCAGACTTCTGATAGGCAGTGCCAAAATGGGAAGAAATAGGCAGAAAATTATTTTATCACATGAAACCTTGCAACCCTTATCTACACTGAGACGAGAGAAGGATGGTGGAGAAGGTGACATGGGTGAACTTGCTCATCTATAGGCAATGTTAACAAAACATATGTAATATCTGTGCCAAAGATGAGGAGGTCCATCCACATCAACAATTAGGACAGAGTCCCCACACTATTTGCTTGTGTTGTCCCCTTCTTAGGCACATACTCCTAATGACTGTGACCCAGAAGGAAGCTCTATGTCTACAGATCACATATAGCTTATAGTGCCTTTGGCAGCACACACAGATGCTACACAAATATCATTTAAGAAAGAATTCTTGTAAAAAGCTTGACAGGCATCTCCTGCCCAAGTTGAGTGAACCTTCAGGACTGAGGACAAAAGCTTACTGTATTTTTCATTGCAACTTTAATACAAATCAGTCAACTTTCCTGACAGTGATTTTAGAAACTTTACACCCCAACTTTTTTTTTGGAAAATGATATAAAGAGTTGAGAATGTTTTCTAATAGATCGAGTTCTCTCATGGCAAAAATCCAAGTTGCGTGAGGCACAGTGGCTCAGCGGATAATGCTGTCGCCTCATAGCAAGAGGTTCCCCAGTTCAATTCTTGGCTGGGCTGCATGTCCTCCCTGTGTTCATGTGGGTTTCCTCTGGGTGCTCCAGTTTCCTCCCACATTCCAAGCACATGCAGTAAGTGGACTGAGCACACTAAATTGGCCATAGGTGTAAGTGTGCATGCAAGTGTGTGCTGAGGTATAACTACCGCAGCAGACTTGAAGTGACACCCCGACTGCATGTGCAAACTGGGAAAAAAGGAGTTGTGGAAGAAGGGATGGATTCACTCAGTGAAGCATCATCCCCTGAGGGAGTAACAGATTAATGGAAACTGAAGAACACCCCAAACACAAAAGATGACTTATTTATTTATTTATTCTTACTTGACCAGATTAGTCCCATTAGGGCTATGGTCTCTTCTCAGGACACACATGAGGTGGTAGTCATACTGACTACGGCACAGGGGATACACCACTAATCTTCTCACTACTGGGGGTACACAGGCTGATGCTAGCTGGAAGGAATGCTAAGATAGAGCAGGAGAGAGTAATGTAGACAGCCTGACTGCTACCAGTACGCAGAAGGAAAATATGTTATCTTTGCAGCCCCCCCCTGGCCAGCAAAAAGAAGTTTAAAGGAGAACAGAATTACTATAAACACATTCACTAATTCACCTAGACACAGACAGTTTTTGTGAAGAGACTTTTGAATTTTTTTTAGGTTGTTGGAACTCTTTTTATTTGGACAAGCAATAATAAGGTGTTTTTCTACAGAATGAATTTGTGTTTACTAGTATAAATGAGCAAAATATGAAAGCAGGCTGCAATTTATAATTATAAAGTGACCAAAACTAAAATTAAAGAAGTTTTCAAATGCTTACTACTCCAAGCATTAAGACCGTTTCCAAGAATGGATGAGAAAAGTTTATGGTCTGGGGTTTGAGAATTGGGGTAACACTGAACTTTGTGGAAATCCAGCTCTAAACACACAACTTTTGGTAATTACCAAAAATGGAAGAAGGGGGACTATAAGGTATGCTGGAGAGTTGAAAATGTGCTACTTTTCTAGAGGTGAAACATCTTATTAATGACTATGATAAAAGCTGATGCAGACAATGAGAGGAAAGAAGGTAGAGTGAAAAAATGTAAGCTTCTTCTTTTTCTTTCGGCTTTTCCCAGTTAGGTGTTGCCACAGTGGATCACCTGTCCTCTCATGATTGGCGATGGAGCTTTACGGTGTCGAGTTGCCAGTCCGGCACCCAACCTTCCACAGAAGGCACACACACACCTAGGGCCAATTTAGTGTGTCCAATCCACCTACAGCATGTCTTTGGGATGTAGGAGGAAACCGGAGCACCCGGAGGAAACCCATGTGACCATAGGGAGGATATGCAGACTCCGCACAGAAGGCACCCCAGCCGAGGATCGAACTGGAGAACCTCTTGCTGTGATGTGACAACACTAACCGCTGCACTACCGTGAAAAAAATGTAAGCTAAAAGTATACAAAACAAAATAAGCAGAAGAGAGGCCTCTCTGGTTTGACGGGTGATAGGTTAGTACTAGGCTGTTGATCTGTTGGACCATTTGCAGCCCTAGTCACAATATCCCAAACTGCATGTACCCACTGATAAGTCTAATTTATACCTAGCTTGTGAAAAGAGGGAAGGAAAAGGTGATGTTGAAGATAATGAAAAAAGAAAAAGTAAATAATGTCAGAATATGGGACGTCCACCCAAGATGAATGTACTAAAACTAAAAAGAATGACACTAAGCAAAGTAACAAAACAAAAAAAGAACTGATGGTGTTATAATAGAAAAAAAGGCATGAAGTGTTAACAGTGGAAAATAAAGGGAAAAAAAATAAATATATTGAAGAGGAAAGTAGCCAAAAAAAAAAGAAGTTATGCCTTACCATAACGTTCCATCTGTGTTGTAGATCTTTATTCATCCATTACTGATTAGACTTTGGTTCAGTCCTTGGAACCAACACGGCCTTTACCAAGCTCACTCCAGCCAAAAACTCTCAGCTAAGACCTACCCACAATGCCGCTCTCATAGTCTCTTCAGATCAAGTTTGCCCGCACTTATAGAGGTAATAAAAGAGACGGTAGGAGGCTCTGTCTGAGCAAATACCTGAACTAGGAAATCCCAAAGTCCACTAGGAGTCCAGGCAAGGGGATGAGGGTGGGAAGTAATGAATGAATAGAGATCTACAACACAGATGGAATGTTATGGTAAGACATAACTTCTTTATCTGATGTTGTAAATCTTTATTCATCCCTTACTGAGAGTCCCCAGTTACTGGAGTCCTGGGTGGCCCTAAGGAAGGGTATTCCTGAGCACCATAGAACCAAAAGATGCTCGTCCGCTGGAGGCCAAATCCAATTTGCAATGAGTGATTAAGGTATGAGGTCTTGCCCAAGTGGCTGCTGTTCAGATATCATCCATAGAGGCTCTGGAATGAAAAGCCACAGAAGTAGCCACTGATCTAGTCGAATGAGCCTTTAGTCTGGAAGGTACAGACACAGTTTATTCTGATGGTAGATAAAGGTAATGATGTTTCGAAGCCAAGAAGAGAGAGAGTCACTGTGGAGACAGGTTTACCCAGTCTGGGTCCTGCAAAGGCCACAAACAACTGATCTGTTTTTCTGAAAGATTTAGTTCTGTCCAAGTAAAAGCGAAGTTACCTATGAACATCAAGGGTATGCAAAAGATATTCCCCTCTATTTGAATGCTGAGGAAAGAAAACCGGCAGGTCAATAGACTAGTTAACTGAAAACCCAGAAATGACCTTGGGCAAGAAGGATGGGTCAGTATGTAGGGACACTCTTTCCCTGTGGAAAATCAAGTAAGGTCTCTTGACACTCAAGGCCTGCAACTCAGATACTCTTCTCGCTGAGGTAAGGGCTACTAGAAGTAGAGTTTTCAAAGACAAAAATTTTATATCACATGAATTAGAAGGTTCAAAAGGAGGGCTTGTTAACGACTGAAGCACCAAATTCAAGTCCCAAGGCTCTATGGGGTTGCTTAACAGGAGGTTCAACATGTAATACTCCTTTCAAGAAGGTTTTGCACAGACTGTATGACATAACAGAAGAATTATCAAATCCATTGTGAAAATTTGTGATAGCTGCTAAATGTACAGTAACTGTCGATGTTGAAGCTTCCGCATGTAGAAGGGTAGTCAGGTATTGTAGGATCTTCTGAATAGGCACAGAGAAAGGGTCTAAGTCATGATCTTTGGCCCATGTAGAGAACCTAGCCCACTTACTAGAATAAGTTTTACTGGTGGAAGGTTTGTATGAAGCCAGAAGAATCTCACGGACAGGAGATGAGTATCAGGTAGCCTGGCAATCATCAGAAGTGGAGAAACCAAGCTGTGAGCTTCAGGCTGTGGAGATTGGGATGAACAAGTCCCTGAGGGTGAGATAGCAGACCTTGGGATTGATCCAGGATACACGGGCTGTGAATCAGATGAGGCCACAGAAAGGGGAACCAGACTTGACAGGGCCAATAAGGGGCAATGAGCATCACTTTGCTTCTCAACCTTTGAGCTTTCTGGAGGAATTTCAGGATGAGGGGAAACGGCGGAAAGGCATACAGCAGACCCGGGGGCTAATTGTGCGTCAGATCATCCCTCTGTGACTGCCCCTGAGGGGAGATCAGGGCAAAGTAGCTTCTGCATTTGCTGTTTAGAGAGGAAGCAAACAGGTCGCAGCAAGGCCTGCCCCAACAGCACAAGATCTGATCCGCTATTATAGGACTGATGGACCACTAGTGAGGCATCAGGATGTTCCTGCTCAGACTGTCCGCAATAAGGTTGGAACTCCCGGGAATGTGCATTGCTATAAGAAAGTGGTTGGAAACTATCATCCAGTGCCAAATTCTCATGGCTTCCTGGCACAGGGGGTAATACCTGGTTCTGCCTTGTTTGTTGATACACCAGACGACTGACATGCTGTCTGACTGAACTGCAAAGCTCCCGGAAGGGAGGGATGTATGGAATGTTTGCAATGCTAACAGAACTGCCCACAATTCCAGGACATTTATGTGCAAATTGGCCTCCATGGGGGGGACCAGGTGCCTTGGACTGTCTTTCCCTGGAAATACCCCCCCTCCCCAGAAGGGAAGCATACGTGGTCACTGTGGCCCTGGGCAGGGGAAGGCAGAACGGTCAACACCAAAGACTTGATTCTGGCTTCATCCACCAAAGCATTTTTTTTTTGCAAAAATCTGAAAGGCATATCAAGTGGTCGAGAGGATGGGTTAAGATCGACCATTGTGAAGAACGGAGCCACTGTACTAGTCTCATGTGCAAACTCGCCAGTGGAACTAAGGTAATGGCTGCTACCATAGAACCCAGTAGTTGTAGTACAAGGTGTGGTGGTACAAAAGTCTGTTAGAGGAGGACTTGAATCTAGCTTCTTATTTTTGAGAGCCTGTGAGGAGGCAGGGAAACTTGACAGGATGTTGTGTTGAAGATCCCTCCAATAAATTCCAGTGTTTTTGTTGGGGACATTTGAGATTTTTTTCTTGCTGATCATAATCCCTAAGCAAAGAGCAATGCCTTGAGAGTAAGAGAGGCTGTGGATGAGAAGATTCCTCGTCATGGCGGTAAGGAGCCAATCGTCCAGATATGGAAACACCTGGAATCCTTGTAGTCAAAGATGAGCTACTACAACTGCCATACATTTGGTAAAAACTCTGGGGGCTGTCGAGAGACCAAATGGCAGTACCCTGAACTGGTAGTGACTGGCTCCCAGCCGGAAGCAGAGAAATGTCCGGGAGCGCTAGTCTATCTTTATGTGGTAATACGCGTCCTGGAGATCTATACAGCACATCCAATTGTCCTTCCCTAGAAAGGGGAGGATGGACTGTATCATGACCATCCAGAATTTTTGAGGTTTTATGAATTTGTTTAGTAAGCTGAGATCCAGGATTGGTCTCCGGTCCCCTGTCTTTTTTGGCACTAAAAAGAACCTAGAGTAAATCCGGATCCTCTTTGGTCTTTTGGGACTGGCTGGATGACTCTTTCTTAGCAGCTTTTCGATTTCTAAGGCTGCTACCTCCCTCTGACTGGGTGGAACATCGGGAATTCGTCTGACAGGTCTGGGAGTAAGATTGAATTGGGACATGGTACCCTCTGGATATTATTCTCTGCATCCATGCATCGGTAGTGATAAGTTGCCAGGCTTGTAGGTGCAGGGAAAATCAACCCCCAACTGCTTCCAGAGGAAAGCAACCGGGCTGCTGCTCAGGAGCACTTGTAGGGTCGGCCGGAGAAGGAATATCTAGCGCCCTGGTTGCATGGACCCCTCTGCCCCGAAAGGGGAGTCTTCCGGATGAGTTGCCCCCTTTGCCCTGGGGGGGGGGAATTGCTCACCACGAGTATCACGAAAAGATCCTTGGGACTTTTTGAAACACAATTTTCCTGCCCTCTGGTTCCTGGAATAGGATCTCTGGGTGGGTGGAAAAGCATATGCCCACAGCAGACAAGGTATTTCCAAGGTATTTCCATCTTTCTCACTTTGTTATAGTGTGTCTCTTACTTTGGGACCAAAAACGGAAGATTTGTCAACAGGGGCATTGACGAAGGAAGATTTAAAGTGGTCTGCGAAATCACCCAAACGCATCCAAGCATGCTGTCTCATGATGATGCCTGATGCGGCTGCTCAACCTGCCCCTCGGTGGTGTGAGATATCAAGCACTCATCAGGCTCATCAGGCAGTATCCCTGCCAAAGAGGTAGACCTTTCAGAAATTAGGTCTCTTTGGAGGTGAGTGAAGTGTGCCAGCAATCGAATGGCAAAGGTTGCTGAAGCGTAGGTCCGCTTCCCCAGTCTGTCCATAGCCAGAGATTCCCTGCTCGAGTGATGAAGAGTGGAACCATCTTCTGCCAGCTCTCTCTTGGTGGCCGCCACCAGGACCATGGAATTAACTACCAACTGCTTGGACCAACTGGGCTGCTCTTCGGGGGTGGATAAAATTTTGTCTGACCTCCAGGGGACAGGTTTTACATTGTCTGGGGCCTTCCAGGCACGCTGCACGATCAATTTTACAAGCTCATCTGCAGGTGGGGTCACCCAGGAAGTAGATGGCCGAGCACAGAAGGCCTGCAAGAACATCGATTCCTCCGAAGGATTAGAAAACTTCCAGTCTCCCCTCTGCTTGACCATCTCGGGAATGTCTCCAAATGAGAAGTCTTCTGGGGGAGACCATGGGGACCCTTCTCTCTCATCTCAATTGGTGTCCTCAGTGATAGATTCCACAGGGGAATCAAGGTGCTTCCTCTTGCACCATTTCTTCCAGGGTGGCTCCTCAGTGGGATCTTCTGAGGACTCCGGAAAAAGGGTTCCCCTTCAAGGGAAGGTCTTGCGCCTCCCGTGCTCGGGATCCTAGATTAGGAGGTTGGGACAGCTGCATCTGGTGTCGATGCCATTGGTGCTGACTGCGAGCCTGTTGAGGCAAGGACCCTGAACATCACCTAAAAAGCAAGCCCACCCGAGGAGGGATGGGAGCCCAGAACTGAAGGACAACCTCGGAACCGGGGCCACACTCCACCCTGAGAAGCCTGCCTCCGGGTAAGGAGCCTAAGAGGACTGGTAGCTGTCAGTGGAGCCATGGACAGAGACAGTACCAGCAAAACAATAGGCTCCAAACTAGGAACCACGGTGCAGACAGTGCAATCACTACTCCGAGAGTGCACTGGTTCCAATAGAGCTATTGCGCCAAGAGTAATTGGTGCCGACAGGGGAACCTCTGCAGTCGGAGCAGAGACAGTATGCACCTGGGTGGTCCATCAGTACTGAAGTCTCCGGGGCCTGGGAAGAGGCCGGAGGAGGATATACTGGTGAGTATGCCGTGAAAGCTTCTGCTCCAAAGGGGACAGATGACCTAGCAGGGGTGGTCAATCCTCTAGCTGCCAGAAGCTGGTCCACAACACTCACTACATCTTGTTCTGAAAGGTTCCTGGTGGATCTGTAGGAGACTGCTGAAGAAGAGTCAGGTCTTTCAAGAAAGGGGCTACATTGGTGCCCCGAAAAAGGGTCGTATGTTGGAGAATATCTGGTTCTGGGAAGGCGTTCAACCTTTGGAATCGATGGGGTCATTGTCTGTGGAGCCGTACAAGCTATCGGCACCATGGCCGGGGATGGTGCCGATGCGGGTACAGTAGTAAAAACCGGTGTCAAGACCAAGGACAGCACCAAGGAGGATGGTGCCAAAGCTGGTACCATAATAGAAGTCAAAATTAGAGGCGGCACCGAGGGAGAAGACATAGAGCCTGGTGCCAAGGTTGTCTGTGCCGAAGAAGCTCGGTGTCGACTCTGTTCCAAAATGGAGATGTAGAAACCAAGTAACTCTATTTCTCTCTGTGTTTTTTAGTCTTAGGAGGTGGTGAGACCTCCATTTCACAGAGAGCCTCCAAAAAAGGACTTTTCATCAAACCCTTCAATATCAACTTGTTTTTACACTCCGCCAAAGTGCGACTGCTGAAGCTGCAGCAGATATCACATGAAGAATTTATGTGGTCAACGTCCAAAAAATAAACGCACTGAGCGTGATCATCTGAGTTGGGCAACTTACGTCTGCACTTATCGCATTGCTTAAACCCCGATTTGGCTTTTTCAAACATAATGATACACACCAAACTAGTCCAAGTGACAAGGTAAACAGTCAAAAAACAACAGCAGCAGAGTTAAAGAGAAGAGGGTTTTATTCTTTTTTTATATCCAGATAGTAAGAAAGAGAAGAGTACCAACAATGGTACTTAGAAATACTACAAGTGGTAGGAGAGAGGGACAGTACCAACGATGGTACAAAGAGGAACTGCCAAAGGTAGAGGGTAGGAAATAGAACAAGTAGAGGAGTCTATAGACGAAAGGTGAAAATTAGCGAAAAACTGACTAAAAGGTAAGGTATTGATAGGAATTTCCACAAAAACTCTACACTTAGCTTTGAGAGAAAGGCTTGGCACGTCTGACGAGGAACACGGCAAACGAGATCTGAAGAGACTATGAGAGGGACATTATGGGTAGGTCTTAGTTAAGAGTTTTTGACTGGCGTGAGCTTGGTAACGGCCAAGGACGGAACCAAAGTCCCATCAGTAAGGAATGAATAGATTTACATCAGATTATATTATTTTTATAACAGATACATTAAGTCTAGAAAAAGAAAGATGGAGGCTACAGAGAAAAATACAAATAAAGTAAAAAGGCTATGACTCAAACAACAGGAGTTTGATTAGTGACCCTGACACAAGAGGCCCTGGGGGGATTGGAGATGGGAATGAAGTGGTTGTGTCCACTCATCTCTTTCAGGAGGTGTATGCATGTGCAGAGGCAGCACATGTGAGGTGGGACTGTTCCCCCTGGTGTTGACCGGGAAGAACAGCTTGCAGTGCCTTACAGAAGAGGGTGGGGATGCTTGCTAGGATATGCCCTCACAGAAGCAAGGGAAATGACCACAGTCATCCCAGTGCACGTCCATCTGTGGACAGCTTACCTACACATGCACAAGGGGAATACAGCTACACAAGAAGACCTCAAACCTTCCCTGACGGCTGTTTAAATGATGCTCCCTTTCAGCCAACCCTCACCCTACTAAAGGAGAATAATTAGGCTAAGTGGCCAAGAAAAGGAAAAGATGAGTAGCAGGCAGGAAGGGCAAAGTAAGGAAAAAATCATAAAATAAAGTTATCTGTTAATGTAAACCATATAAAGAATACATGAAGGTATTTTACAGTGTATGTATGCATGGTGCAGAAAGGTGAAACAGGATATTTGTTTATTAGATGCAAGATTTGAGTCCTGAACAAAGGCTAATTTTAGAATTTCTGGGGAAAGGTGTTAAGGAGCATGAGAAAGAATGCTCTGGGACTGCGCAATAATAAATAATGCCGAAACAAAAGGTATTAAACAGGACAACATTTATTCCAGGGAGAATTATGGCAAATGATTGCCATATATGTGTACACAAGTATTAAACAAAGATGTTTGAAGAGATAAAAAATATGTTTTGTCAGATACGGACATAATAACTTTGGCTGATTTTAAATGCGAGTTCTGGGAGAGAAGCAAATGAATGGGGATGTGAAACACCTTGATAAGTACTGGGAAAGATAAAAAGACAAAGCAGTGTCCTAAAAACTGCTTTATTCGATAAAAAAAGTGCTTTCTTCTTAAGTGTTCAAGACTTCATCTCTACTAGTCTGGCATAGTTTGGTTGAAGTACTGGGAAAGAAAGGGACATACAACACCTTTTCATACAAGCTGTACAGAAAGTTTATGGACTGAGGTATAAAATGCTCCTTTTAAAAGATAAACAGGAAATGTCACAGAAGTAGAAAATAATGTTGAAGGCACTGGAGACATGTTAAAAAAGAAAAATGATTTAGGAGTCAAACATGAAGGTAAGAAACATGCTACGAAAACAAAGGTATTTGTTAAAAGGAAAAAAGTAGGCTGCGTCTTTTTTAGGCAGATGGAAAAAAACTGAAATAAAGGTAAGGAACTACATTAGTACAAGAATTCAGTAAGGAATAAAAAATGACTATTAAATATGCAGAAGAAATGTACAATAAAAATAAGACGGACTGAAAATTAAAATTTTAATACAAGAAAAAGCTTTTAAGACAACTAACACTGGATGAGCTGAATGTAGTGAGATAAGACAAAATGCAGACAATGTATCGGGAGAAGATGGATTAGGCTATCAGTCTTATAATAGTAATAATATACAAGAGTAAGAAACAAAAAAGTGGTTTTAGAGATGTAAAAAGAATGGCTGAAGGAAGGTTTAAAAGATAAGGAAATCATGCATGTGAAAAAAGGGAGAAAAGTGTTTCTTTTCCCTTCACTGGCATCCAGGAACACTTGTTAATGTGGAGTATAAAAAATAATGAAAATATTCCAAAAAGATCTGTAGCAATTATGGAATATGTACTGCAGCAGGGAGTAAATGGATCAAAGGTAAAGCTGGAAAAGAAATGTTAATAACCGTTAAGGAAACAGTTGATAGTATAAAGGGGGAGTTGGAATTTGGAGTTACAGGGTGTGATACAGTAAAAGCTTTTGTCAATGTACAACACAACCATATATGGCAAATTCTTAAGGCTTACAGAGCAGGAAAGAAGGCAGTTAAATTTTTACAATACATTTGCATAAGCACGTGGGTAACAGTACATGAAGAGATTTGTGGGAAAGTATATCTAATGATGTGCCATAAGGCTGTCTTACAAGTGGACTTTTGTTTGCTATGATAGTTAAAGCAGTAATCTTAGAAGTAAACCCTTAAGTAGGTGATGCAAGGGCATACCTCTCAACCTCTTAGAGCATGAAATCTAGACAAAGCCATAAATAATGGGGGACAAAAGAGAAAAATAGTGACAATTTCTAAAACTTCCGCCAAGCCAAACAGATGTGCCACAGGATAAAAGACTTTATTTACGTAAAGCGCTTTTCGTCTGCTCAAGAAGCAGACTTCATCAGACAAAATGTAAACCATAGTAATATGCTTTTATAGTAAAAATACATCACCAAATTGAGACAATTAATCAATTTACTCGCTAAACAGTTTCAATTAATTTAAAGGAGACTTGCTTCATACATTCACTATAGCTAAACCCCACTAAGCTTCATGTTAGTCAAGAATATATGAATATATCCAAAAAATAAGTACTATTTAATAATGTTTAAATTCATTAATATTCCAGAAGTGAAATGAATTAAGATAATCTAATGATTAAATATAAATTTATATATATATATATATATTAAAAATTTTTATATATATAAAAAAATGTATATATATGAAAAAATCAAGTAATCTAAAAACATAAAAATTTTTAAATATATAGAAGTAGTAAAGTAATCAAAATATTACTGTCTATAACATAAAAGTGACAATAAATAGAAGTAATGTCCTTACCATAACGTTCCATGTGGAGTGTTCATCTCGCCTTTGTTCTTACCAAGCTCTGCATCGAGAAGAAGCTCGAGATCACCTAATACCCACAATCCCCCTCTGCCTTTACCTCAGATCTAGTTTGCAAACAAACCAGCAGCCATAGAGAGCACACTCATACCAAAATTTACACAATCAAGAAATGCTCTATATACATATATATGTATATATATATATATATATATATATATATATATACACACACATGTGCATCATATAATACAACCACTGCAAAAGCAGAAGGAGAATACTCCAGACCAGGCACCAAATTGAACGTTCTTCCTGAGGGTGGGAGGGTGGGAATGTAAGAAACAAGGCGAGATGAACACTCCACATGGAGCGTTATGTTAAGGACATAACTTCTATATGTGTAGCTCCATAATCCTGAGGAACTCACGGGAGGCGTTCTTTGAGCACAGTGGAACCAAAGGTTGCCCTATCCCTAGAAACCCTGTCCACTTTGTAATGAGAGATAAATGTATGCGGTTTAGCCCAAGTAGCAGCTGCACAAATAGTGTCTAATGGTAGGCGAGCTGCGTGAGCCAAGGATGTAGACACTGATCTTGTAGAATGTCCTTTAGGTTTGACAGATAAGGTTTGATTTGAAGAATCATAAATATGATACAATCAGTTAGCCATTTGGAAAGAGTTTACACCTTTCCTGCTGTCAGCAAAAGCTACAAATAGTTGATCAGATTTCCTGTGATCTTTTGTTCTATCCAAATAAAACCTGAGTTATCTATGGACATCCAATTTGTGTAACATATACTCTAACTTATTAGTGTGATTTTTGAAAAAGGTGGGTAATTCAATGGACTGATTAATGTTATTGGTAGAGCAAACTTTGGGGAGAAAGGATGGATTAGTGCGAAGAGATACTCTGTCAGAATGGAAAATCAAATAAGGGTGTTTAATAGAAAGAGCCTGAAGCTCAGACACTAGCGGATGTAATGGCTACCAAGAAGAGGGTCTTCCGATAAAAAGGCTGGCTCAGAAGGGGGCAACATCAATTTAGAAAGTAAGAGGTTCAGATTCCAAGGTGATGTAGGAGTTCTAACTGGTGGTCTAATATGAAAGGATCCTTTTAAAAAGGCTTTACAAAGTCTGTGAGCCATAATAGGTGCTCCACATTCTTCTACATGAAAGTTGGAAATGGCAGCCAATTGCACTCTTAAAGTGGCAGGAGAAGCTCCTTGATGGAATAACTCTGTTAAAAACTCAGGATCTTGTTTTGACAGGGTCCAAATGATGCTTCCATTTACTGGTGTAGGTCTTTGTAGTGGAAGCTTTATGAGAAGCCACTAATATATTCTGAACTGGCCAAGCTGCTAGATGGCGAGAGATGGGTGAGGAACTCCAGTGAGTCAGTAGATCTGGCTCTGGGTCCAGAAACCAAGGTCCCCAAATGCGGTGTTGCAATAGAACAAATCTGACGAGGCCACAATGAGGATTATCGTCCTCTGAAGGTTGTTGGCTTTCTGCAGAAACTTTGCAATCAGGGTAGCTCCTGCATTTGGCGTTCATTGTTGACTGTTTGAGGACACCACTCGTGAGGCAACAGGATTGCTCTGCTCAGCCTCGGCTATGGCGTTGGATGACCCGGGATGTGTATCAGAAAGCGACCCGTGGACTCCGCCCATTGCCAAATTCTCATGGCCTCTCTGCATAGCTGATAAGACCTGGCATGTTGTCTGTCTGAACTACAATTGTCCCTAGAGGAAGAAGGTGAGCAAAGTGTTTAGAAACACTGCCCTCAACTCTAGAACATTGATGTGCAGATTGTCTCCAAATTGGTCCATTCGCCTTGGACTGTCTGTCCCTGAAAGATGCCCCCACCCTATCAAATGGTCTTCCGCTGGAAAGGTTGCAAGTCTGAAGCCACCAGGTTAGGTGTGATTTGCATGTGTTTGTTATCAGAATTTCGTGTGTCAGAGGTAGCTGTTGGAGCGACCACTGTGCAAACAGTAGCCATTGTAGAACTCTCATGTGCAGTCTTCCCAATGGTAGAGAAGCTGCCATGAGACCAAGACTTTCAGAACTAGCTTTGCTAGGGAAACTTTCAGAACTGCTTTGCTAGGGTTTTTTGGATGATAGAATGAGAGAAATGTGACTTTGTAGTGAGGCTATCCTTCTATGAATAAGATATGCTGTGATGGCTGTAGTAAAATTTTTCATTTACGGAAATCGGAGGTGAATACAAAGTTGTAGGGTGTAATCCCTGGCCTGTATCAGTTGGCCGGTGGTGGCAGAAAGGAGCCAGTCGTCAGATGCGGAAACACCTGGAATCATGCATTTGGTGAAAACCCTGGGGCTGAGGTCAGACCAAGCAGGCTTTCGAGGCAGGGCTCAAACTGATAGTGACTGGCTCTGGCCATTTTGATGTGGTACCTTCTGTAAGAATGGAAGGATCGATTGAAGCGTGACCATTCGAACTTTTCTTTCTTGACAAAGGTGTTGAGGTTGCTTAGGTCCAGAATCGGCCTCCAGTCCCTGTCTTCTTTGGAACTAAAAAGAACCTTGAGTAAGTTCCGAATCCTATTTGGTCCGCTGGGACTGGTTGGATGACTCTTTTTCTAGCAGCTTTGAAATTTCTGTAGCTGCTGGGTCTGCAGATGGGCGGCACATCTGGGAGTCTTTTCTTTGGAATGGGAGTGGATAGAAAGGGTATCCTGTAACCTCTGGTAACCACGCTTTTACCCAGTTGTCTGTAGTAAGATTCTGCCAGGCCTGAGGGTATAAACTGCCTCCAGAGTAGGACAGTCGGGCCTCCTCTCAGGAGTGCTGGAAGGGTTTTCCAGGGTGTATCCCTGTCACCCTGGTTTCTTCCACCTCTGCCCCTCCTCTGCCTCTAGAGGGCATCACCCTGTGTGCCTGGGAAAGATCCTGGGGTTTTGAAACCACATTTTCCACTCTGGATGGGGTGGAAAACGGACTCTACAGCAGACAGAGTCTTTCCCTCCTGTTCACGTGGCACCATCAAATGGAATGAACATAAGCGATCCTTGGCTGCTGATATATCAGCCCCTCATGATGAGTTTAACGATGGATGTAAGTATTGAGATGTGCTGTAACTTTCTGAGACAGCAGCATCTGTAGTACCCTGGAGGGTATCTCCCAACTCTTTGATTTGGGTCAAATAGTTCAGGGGATGGACATATGAGGAAGATGTGGTGTCTCCCTCGCCTTCGAGCAATCAGCTCCATTAACTGACCCAGGAGGAGGAGCCTTCAGCAAGACTGACTCATCCTCAGAAGGGGAAGGGACTGCCAATCACCTCTCTGCTTTAGGATCTCCAAGATGTCAGAAAAGGAGACATCTTCTGAAGGTGACTTTGGGGACCCTTCTGACTCATCTAAGTCAGTATCGGATGTCAAAGATTCTTGTGGAGAATCTAAGTGTCTCTCTTACACAATCTTTTCCTAGGGACTTGGCACCGGGGAGGCTCACAATCAGCAGATCAACCTCTTCCGCAATGGATGGAGATGGAAGGAAGGCTTTCAAGTTCGACACCAATTGGTGGGAACCGAAATAAAGCTTTGATAAGGCCGTATGTTCCAATAATTTCATGCCTGGTCAGAAGCATCCAGAGCCTCTTGAAACTGAAAGAATGACAAATAGAGCAGTCTTCTGACACCTAATAATAAAAAAAAAAAAATCCAGTAAGTAGTAGTCAAGTCCCGTAAATGTCAAATCCAGTAATATGAGATAACTCTAAATAAGTTTAAATAAACTGAACCTTACCACACACAAAAACAATCACACAAAAAATCTTTATATAATAAAAAGTAAAAAAAAATACAAAAAAAAAAATCTTAATCTTATCTTAGGTGCATTATGTATACTTCAGGTTATGTATGAAGTATACATATTATTGTCACTTTTATGTTATAGACAGTAATATTTTGATTACTTTACTACTTCTATATATTTAAAAATTTTTATGTTTTTAGATTACTTGATTTCTTCATATATATAAAAAATTTTAATATATATATATATATATATATATATATATATATAAATTTATATTTAATCATTAGATTATCTTAATTCATTTCACTTCTGGAATATTAATGAATTTAAACATTATTAAATAGTACTTATTTTTTGGATATATTCATATATTCTTGACTAACATGAAGCTTAGTGGGGTTTAGCTATAGTGAATGTATGAAGCAAGTCTCCTTTAAATTAATTGAAACTGTTTAGCGAGTAAATTGATTAATTGTCTCAATTTGGTGATGTATTTTTACTATAAAAGCATATTACTATGGTTTACATTTTGTCTGATGAAGTCTGCTTCTTGAGCAGACGAAAAGCGCTTTACGTAAATAAAGTCTTTTATCCTGTGGCACATCTGTTTGGCTTGGCGGAAGTTGACTGCTCCTGTTCTTTTTGTTTTTCTTAGTTTGTGTTAAGTTTTTAGTAATTTCTAAAACTTGCCATTACAAACTTAGAAAGTTAATAGAACAAGAAGTTATGTACTCACCATAATGTTCGATGTATGTAGTCCATCTCGCCTCACATTCTTACCCGTGGGGTTCGGAGCCGAACTTTGGCTCCAACTCGGCCATACTCTAGCTCGAAGTCTTCAACTGGCTCGTGGCTAAGAGGTATCTCATGCTGCAATGCGCCTGTCCCCCAGATCTTGTTTGCTACGAGCTCACACACACACACACACACACACACACACACACACACACACACACACACACAAATACGTTGAGAGGAAGAACCAACTCAACAAATCAAGAAGGAGTGCTGAAACCAGAGACTCGACCTCTAGATCCTCCAGGAGAGGGTAGGTTAGTAAGAATGTGAGGCGAGATGGACTACATACATCGAATGTTATGGTGAGTACATAAATTCTTGATGTTATGTAGTCCAATCTCGCCTACATTCTTACCCATGGGACAGCGTCCCTAGCACCTGGACCTTGGGCGGCTCACTGGAAAATACTCCTGAGCACTGTGGAACCAAACGAGGATTTGCCCCTTGATACCAGATCCAGTTTGTAATGACTAATAAAGGTGTGAGAGATGCCCAAGTAGCTGCAGCACAAATATCATCCATAGACATCCTAGCCTTAAAGTCAGTAGAAGTAGACATCGAACGTGTAGAGTAAGCCTTTACCTTAAAGGGTAATTCCTTGCCATTTGAAGAATAGACGAAGGAAATGCAGCTAGAAATCCATCTGGACAGAGTTACTTTGAAATCTGAAGTCCTTAGTCTATTGTCTGAAAACGAGACAAAGAGTTGATCAGATTTCCTAAAATCTTTTGTTCTACGCAAATAGAAACGTAACTGTCTGTGGACATCTAGCCGATGAAACTTAAATTCTGCCTTGTTAGAGAATTCAGGGAAAAACACAGGCAACTCAATAGACTGGATGATATCAACCACTGAAGCAACCTTAGGCATAAAGGAAGGATTAGGTCTTAGCAAAATCCTATCCTTGTCAAATATCAAGTAAGGGGGCCGGACTGATAAAGCTTGGAGTTCAGAGACCCACCTAGCCGAAATGATGGCTATCAAAAAGAGTGTCTTCCAAGACAAAAATTTAATGTCACAGTTTGCCGCGGGCTCAAAAGGAGGCGAGATAAGCTGATGTAGCACAAAATTAAGGTCCCATGGCATAACAGGATTCAGAGGTCGAAGTAGCATAGTCCCTTTGAGAAAAGCCCTACAAAGTCTGTGTGCCATTAGATTGGGTTCATTAGCAACATGAAAAGTAGAAATGGCTGCCAACTGCACTTTGATAGTTGCCGCAGCAGATCCCTGACTAAACAGTTGAGATAGAAACTCTAAAACTGATGAGATGGGAGCTGTATAGGGATCAATTTGTCTTTCATGAGCCCAAATGTAGAATCTCTTCCACTTACTGGAATAAATCTTCCTAGTAGAAGGCTTGTGGGAGGAAGACAGAATATGAACCACTTCCGGTGAAAAACCATGAAGCCTGACTAGGGATGGACTTGGAGCAGCCATGCTGTCAACCTGAGGGTCTGGATGGAAGGGTGGAACTGCCCTGACATATGAGTCAACAGATCCGGCTCTGGGTCCAGAATCCACGGCTTGTCCATTAGATAAGGGTGAAGAAAAGGAAACCAGATCTGATGAGGCCAGTGTGGAGCAATCAGTATCATTTTGCTTCCAAAAACTGTGCTTTCTGAATAACCTTTGTTATCAGGGGAATTGGAGGGAAGGCAAAGATAAGAACAGAGGGCCAATCGTGAACTACAGCGTCCCTGGGTGCTTCCCTTTCCGGGGGAATAAGGGTGATGTAGCTGCTGCATTTGGCATTGAGGGGGCTGGCAAATAGATTGCAGCAAGGCTGACCCCATCCGTGGAAAATCAATTCAGCCACTTGTTCATTCAGGGACCACTCGTGAGGCATCAGAATAGCTCTGCTCTGCCTGTCGGCAATCACGTTGGACTTCCCCGGAATGTGCGTTGCCACTAGAAAGCGCTGGGAAGATACTGCCCACTGCCACACTCGAAGAGCCTCTCTGCAAAGGGGATACGACATGGTTCCTCCCTGTTTGTTCAGATACCAGACCACTGACATGTTGTCTGAGTGGATTGTAATTGTCCCATGAGGAAAAAAGCTTTGAAGTGCTTGCAACACTAATAGCACCGCTCTCATCTCTAAGACATTGATATGCAAATTGATCTAGTGTTTCTGCCACGTGCCTTGGACAGTCCTGCTGAGATAATGCCCCCCTACCCGATCCGGGAGGCATCCTTGGTTACAGTGGCAATCGGAGGAGGAAAAATGAAAGGCATACCTGTGTTGAGATTGCTGGTCTGAAGCCACCAGCGCAGATCCTGCTTGCACCTGTCGGTTATTACAATAAAGTGGGAGAGTGGAAGGTGCTGAAGAGACCATTGGGCAAAAAGTAGCCACTGAAGAATCCTCATGTGAAGTCTTGCAGGAGGGACTAGCATAATCGTGGCAGCAATGGTCCCTAACAACTGGAGGACCACTTTTGCCTTGACCTTCTTCAGTGGTAGTACAGCGTAGACTTGCTGCTGTAAAACCTAAAT
The DNA here is from genome assembly GCF_019279795.1 of Protopterus annectens. Taxonomy (NCBI): domain Eukaryota; kingdom Metazoa; phylum Chordata; order Ceratodontiformes; family Protopteridae; genus Protopterus; species Protopterus annectens. The sequence continues at coordinate 1,295,636,690 of NC_056743.1, read as the reverse complement.
TATCTCTTCTGGCAGGAAAACCCTCATGAGCACTGTGTTTAATTCGGCGCCGACAAAGGTAGCATGCTGCGAGGGCAACAATGCAGACTTTTCCCAATTCAAGGGGATTCCCAGACTTTGGCACAATGCAATAGTGGAGCCCCTGGTCTGTAGTAGTAGATGCCTGGTGGTGGCAGACAGGAGCCAGTCGTCCAGGTACGGAAACACTTGGAATCCCAGACGTCTCAAGTGAGCAGTTACCACTGCCATGCATTTGGTGAACACCACGGGGGCTGTGGTGAGACCAAAGGGCAGGGCGCGAAACTGAAAATGACTGGCTCCCAGCCTGAAGCGTAGGTGACTTCTGGATGCCCTGTCCATTTTTATATGGTAGTAAGCATCCTTGAGGTCGATGGAGCACATCCACACATCTTTTCCCAATAATGGGAGAATTGACTGTAACGTGACCATGCGGAACTTGGACTTCTCTACATGAAGGTTCAAACGGCCGAGATCCAAAATGGGTCTGAGGACCCCTGTTCTCTTCGGCACCAAAAAGAATCTGGAGTAAGTCCCTAATCCTACTTGGTCTGAGGGGACGGGCTGGATGGCTCCTTTTAACAGCAACATTTGAACTTCTAAAGTTGCGGAATCCCTTTGACTGGGTGGGATGTCTGGGATTCTTTAGTTTGGAGGGGGAGATGAAAGAAAGAGAATATGATAACCTCTGGAGATTGTCTTTAATACCCACTCGTATTGAGTGATGTCTCGCCAGGCTTCTGGATATAGAGAAATGGGACCCTCGATTGGCTCCAGAGACGCACAGTCGGGCCTCCTTTCCGGAGCGCTGGTAGGGACAGCCACAAAAGGAATCGCGGTCCCCCTGGTTATGCGAGCCTCCTCTGCCTCTAGGGTGGCATCTACCTGAATTTCCACCCCCTCCTCTGCCTCTGGAGGGGGAATCACTCTGTGCGTCATGAAAAAACCTCTGCGATTTTCTGAACCACATTTTTCCTCCCTTCTGGCCCTTGGGATAAGATCTAGACAGCATGGAAAAAATGGACTCCCACGGCAGACAGGGTTTTTCCTTCCTGCTCGCACCTAGTGAGAGTATCCTTCACCTTGGTTCCAAATAAGGATGAACCATCAAAGGGCGCGTTGGTGAAGGTAGACTTGAAGGCCTCCGCGAAGTTGCACAGGCGTATCCAGGAGCGTCTCCTAAGAGAGACTCCGGAACCCACAGCCCTGCTCGCTCCATTGGCTGCGTATGAGATCAGCCTCATGGAGGAGTTGGTAATAGAATTTAGGGTAGACATCTGAGCATTGACTTACTGAGCCACAGTATCAGAAACATTACGCTGTAGAGAATCTCCCAACTCCTTTAGGAGATCTCTTTGGAGCTGTGTAAAATGCGTTAAGTAGTTCAGCAACCGCAGTGTAAAGGCCGCTGAAGAGAACACACGGTTCCCATACCTGTCCTTAGCCCTGGACTCCTTGTTAGGGGGATGGACTGTAGATGAAGTTTCTGCAAGTTCCTTCTTGGTGGCTGCTGCCACCACCATGGCATCTACTGGAATGCCTTTTGTAAGAAATTCTCTATCAGGGGGAGCGGACAAACACTTGTTGAGTCACCTAGGAACCAGTTCCACAGAGTCCGGAGTTTCCCACACCTTTCGACAAACGAGGTCCAGGAGATCACTGAACGGGGGAGAAACCCAAGAGGTGGAGGGTTGGGACCCAAAGGCCTTCAGGAACACAACTCCTCCTCAGAAGGGGCTTTAGATGGCCAGTCACCTCTCTGTCTCAGTATTTCCAAGATATATGAAAAAGAGATATTGCCAGACGATGACTTAGGGGACCCCTCTGGCTCCTCGAGGTTGGTGTCAGATGTGAGGGACTCATCTTGGGAGTCAATGTGCTTCCTCTTGCACACTCTCTTTCTGGATGGCTCCTCGGGTAAAAAACCCGGGGAGGCCTCAGAAAGCTGGCGACCACTCATGGAGGTATCCTGAGGCCTAAGGTCTCCGCTGTCCCTAGACAGAGGGTGATCTGATACTGATATCAGTGCTGGAAGGGGAAGAGTGTCGGTACCGTAAGATGCAGCTGACGACCTGGCCAACACACTCCTCATGACCTCAAAAGCTGATCCCCCCCGGCTCCGAAGGTCGACTAACCGCAAAAGACAGCCTTGGAGCCGAGGAAATAAGGTCCGAAGCCGATGTTGGGTCCACGTTCACCTGAGCCGAAGTGCCGTGAGGAAGGCTTGGAGCTGAAGAAGATCGACCTGATACCTCCCTCTCGGCTCCGACCAGTGAGTTGTGAATCCTGGACCCCGTGGACGATGCTGATGGGGTCGTAGCAGAGATGCCAGAAGGGGCTACTGGAGCCGATCTCGAGGCATCAGACGGAACCGATAGCTCTGGCGGTCCGGAGGAGGAACAGCCAAAGATGAAGGAAGGATGGGCTCCAGTGCTGACTGGGCCAGAGCCAAAAGCAATTTAGCCAGCACCAATGACTGGAGCAGTTTCTTCATCACTCTATCAACATCGTCATCAGAAAGTGTCCTGGAGGATCTAGAGGACATGGTCGGGGATCTGGATTCTCCCTATGGAGGGAGACCTACGAGTCGGGGAGACCGGTTGAAAAACTGGAGACCGGCTCCAAACTGACAAATCTGACACCGGCTCCAATAAACCTGGAGCCGATGTAGACATCATCGAAGCACTGTCTTCTGTCGGCCCCGAAGCCAGTGGAGCCGAAAAAGCAATTGTAGTTTTAATAATTTTCTCCGGCGGCTCCGATGAGAATGAAGGAGCCGGAGAGCGCTTCTTAGATGATTTTTTGTCCATCTTTTTGTCCGATTTGGAAGGAGAAGATTTGAAACTGGAGGATCTTTCCAAATACTCTTCAAAAGAAGGTTTCAGCAATCCTCTTAAAATTAGCTTGTTCTTCCTATTTTGCAGCACGCGGGGGCTGAAAGCATGATAGAACAAGCAGGATTCCTGTAAATGAATAGCCCCCAAGCAATACACACATACAGTGTGCCCATCCATCAAAGACATTTTGTTGTTACACTTAACACACTTTTTGAGGCCCGAAGGCCTGTGCTCTTTAGACTCCTTAGACATGTTGAGACAAGAACACACACACACACACAGGGGAAAAAGGTAGGGGCACCTTCACCACAGAAATCAAAGAAGCACGGGAAACTAGAGCCTCTAACTCAAACGGCCTAGAGACAGCGAGGTAACCACAGGGAGGACTAGGTCCCCTAAGTTAAACAGGCCTAGCCCAAGAAAAAACAGGGGAACAACAAACAGTTACACCACAAGGAACCCGCTGACATGCTACACAATCAGAACAAGAATGACAGAAAAAAAACAGGGGAGGACTAGGTCCTCTAACTGAAACGGGCCTAGCCCGTAAACACCAAGGGAAACGGGATACCAGAAAAGTTCAATAAACTGTTAGAAATAAAAACACACACACACTAGCTATTAAAATAGCTTTTGGAGCTACTAAATCGAACAAATAGTACAAAATTTGTACTTAGCCATGGCCAAGAGCGAGACCACGTCCGAGCGGCAAACAAGATCTGGGGGATAGGCGCATTGCAGCATGGGATACCTCTTGGCCACAAGCCAACTGAAGACTTCAAGCTAGAGTATGGCCGAGTTGGAGCCAAGGTTCATCTCTGAAACCCACGGGTAAGAATGTAGGCGAGATTGGACTACATAACATCAACAGGTTTTGCAATAACATGGATTTTCTGAATTGTATAAAGTCTGAAATTCAGTGTCCGTCATTTTCTGACAAATCCAAATCCTCATTGGAACAGACCAAAAATTTGAGGAGAAAATCTGGATGGTTGAGAGGTATGAGCAAAGCTGAAGTATAAAGATGGGGTAGATGTACCACACGCAGATGACTTAACATAGTGGAGCAGTAAAAACATTTCTGAAAAAGGCAGTGCTAGCATCAAAGTAAAAGTAAACTCTGACAATGGAGTGAAATCATCTGGTATTTGTTTTACAAGGAATGCTTCTAAATTACTATGGAAAGAATTTAGAAGTATGGAAGTTACTAATAAGGAATGGGAAGAGAAATTAACAGAAGAAAGAAACAGTACATGTACAGAAGACTTTAAGGTGACTTTCTTAAATGCATTTAGATTACTCCATTATCCCAGGCAAACTGGTTTATACAGGGGAAATAATTATGCTTCCTGGTGAGAAAAGAAGTCACTAAAATTGTTTTTTGACTAATATGGGGCATCAAGACTGAAATCAAAGAGTTGGTTACTGTAGAATGAAAATGTGGTTAAGATTTATAAATCCAGTATCACATCTGGTTTCATTACATAAGTACCGAGTATTAAGGAAGGATATGAAATAGTATGACAAAAAGCCTTTGTTGAAGAAATGTGAGATACAATAGGAAATAAAATGAAAACAGAAAAGGAAAGAGTCGGTTGTTAACAGATGTACAGATAGTATAAAAATGTGTATTATGGAAAACAGCTACTGAAATATTACCAAAAAAAAGGCACAATGGTATTAGCATGTATTATTAAATTATTACATCAACCCATGGCTACACTTGAAAGGAGAGAGAATGGAGGTAATAGAGAAGACAGCTTATTTATTTAACATTTGTTGACCGGGAAAGTCCGACTAGGTTCCACAGATCCTGTTTTCAGCGGAGGCCTGGGGAGAAATGCTCCAGAAGCATGCTTTTAGAAGTTAAGGTTGGAATACATAAAGGGGGTCATATATGTTTGTGTTGAAGAAATTGCCTTCTTAATCGGCAGCAGGAAAGAAAAGTACAGTTGTGTACCTACCATAAATGTAGATGTTCGAGTGTATTCACTGTTGCAGTCATTACTCTTGGGTTATCCTGCTGGCAGGCTACCCTCAGTCGGCCAGAATTTCAAAGTCTAGGTCCGGCGTCGGTTGCTGTCACCTCTTACCTGACGTCAGTGCGCCAGGGGTATAAAAGATGCAGCAGACGCCATTTTCTTCAGTTTTTCTTGCCCCAGATGTCAGGTGCCCCCAAATTGGTAGGCTGAAAAATATGCCAATAAAAATGCATGCACAAAAATAACATTTCCTTCATCTACAAGCAAATACACCAAATAGGTTGTATAGGATAGAGAAGTGTAGATAAGTCCCAGCAAAGAAAAGGGGGATGGTGGGTGGGTAACCTGGACTGCAACAGTGAATACACTCTAACATCTACATTTATGGTAGGTACACAACTGTACTATGTTCGTGTTTCACTGTTGCAGTCATTCCTCTTGGGTTGAATCCCAAAGCTGAGGAAGGGCGGCTGGGCTAAATAGGGTTAGGAGAGGCTATGAGGCCCTGCAGAATTGCAGTGGCAAAGCCTGCTCTGGACTTAGAGTAAAGAGGTAAGTGGTAGTGCTTTGTGAAGGTGTGCACTGAACTCCAAGTTGCAGCCTCTAATATATCTTTGGTTGGTACTCCTCTGAGGAAGGCTACTGAAGTGGCTGCTGCTCTGGTGGAATGAGGCCTAATGCCCTTAGGCACTGATCTGCCATGCTGAAAATAGCAGAAACTGATGCAATGGCCTATCCGTTTAGAAATTGTCTGTTTTGAGATAGCCTTTCCTTGTGATCCTGCAGCATATGACACTAAAAGTTGCTCAGTCTTTCTGAAAGCTTTAGTTCTGTCCAAATAGAAGCGTAACTGCATGTGTATGTCCAAAGAATGTAGATTTTTTTCACCCTTGTTCTGTGGATTAGGATAAAAGGTAGGCAAGTGAATGGTTTGGTTAAGGGCCACACTGGACACCACCTTAGGCATAAATGTAGGGTTTGTCCTCAGAGAAACCCTGTCTGGATGAAAAATGATGAAATGTTCCACAGCCATGAGTGCTTGTAACTCCGAGACTCGCCTTGCAGAGGTTATTGCTAGGAGTAGAGCTGTTTTCTAGAATAAGAATTTTATATCTGCTGTTGATGCTGGCTCGAAAGGAGGCAGTAGAGTTTTTCCAAAACATAATTGACGTCCCAGGCCGGAATTGGTGCTCTCCTTGGAGGTCCAATGTTTTTGGCCCCTCTGAGGTACTGCCTTATTAAAGGATGAGAAAAGATAGGTGGGTTCTGTATTGTCATGGGCTGAAATGGCAGAGGCATGAATCTTAATTGATGAGAAAGAAAGGCCTTTGTTCAGCATCTCAGTTAGGTATTGTAAAATCTGAGGGATATTTGGTACACACGTCACCGCCTTGTTCCTGGTTCCAAGCACAGAATCTCTTCCATTTTTCTGCATAAGATTTTCTGGTACTGGGCCTCCTGGCCTCCAAAATAACATCCATAACAGCTTTTGAAAGAGGAGTGTTCTGAATGGCTACATTATCTGCCATGCTGCCAGATTTAAGGTCCTGAGTTGGCTGTGCAGGATCTGATTGTTTTGTTGGGTCAGTAAGTGAGAAGTTTGAGGCAATATCCATGCTGGACCTTGAGACAAGCCCTTTAGGATTGGGTACCAGTGCTGGCGTGGCCAGTCTGGTGCAATCAGTATCATTTTTGGCTTCTCTTGTCTGACCTTTAGGAGTACCCTGGGAAGGAGAGGCAGTGGGGGAAAAGCATATACCGTTAGAGTTTTCCAGCTGAAGGATAGGATGTCCACTTTCCATGCTTGCTTGTTATAAATCCTTGTGCAAAATCTCTGCAATTGGCAGTTGTGAGGGGAGGCAAATAGATCTATGTCTGGGCATCCCCATTTCCTTATTATCATGCTGACGACTTGTGGATCCAGTTGCCATTTGTGGGGGATCCATGAGGTTTCTGCTTAGTTCATCTGCCAGAGTACTTGTTTTTCCTGGCAGGAATTGTGCTTGCAGGTGAACTTGAAAAGCCAATGCTGTGTTCCATAAGGTCATTGCTTGTCTACAGAGGGGGTAGGAATGTGTACCTCCCTGCTTGTTTATGTACCATATGACCGTAGTGTTGTCTGTCTTTATCAGTAACTGTCCTGAATGAAGCAGGTCCTTGAAAGCTGTCAGGGCATTTTGAACAGCTAGCATCTCTTTTTGATTGATGTGAAGATGCATCTGGTTTGCAGGCCATGTGCCCTGAATACATTTTCCTGCCATATGGGCCCCCCAGGTATAATCAAATGCATCCGTTGTCAGTGTCTGTCTGGCTGTGGGTAATCTGAATGGCAGACCCTTGTTGTGGTGACAGGCTTCTGCCCACCATCGAAACTCCTGTTGCAGGAAGGGAATGAGTGCAATTACTGTCTCCAGGCTGTGGCAATGCTGATTCCAAACACTTTTAAGATACCATTGTAGTTTCCTCATATGCAGTCTGGCATATGGAATTAGAAGAATGCAAGATGCCATGAAACCCAAGGCCTGCAGGATTTTCCTTGCAGATAAGTGGGTTTTTGTTGCAAATTTCTTGAAGTAAGTAGTCAGTTGCCTTTGCTCGTCTGGCGTGAGATAAGCCATCTGGGCAGTTGTATTTAAGCTTGCACCCAGGAATATTATCTCTTGAGAGGGCATTAGTTTTGATTTATTTTTGTTTGCTGTGTACCCTAGGCCAATTAGTAATCTTTTTACAAACACCAGATGCTTCAGAAGAATGTCTTTGTTCTCTGCTTGAATTAGGCAGTCGTCCAAGTAGGGATATATTTGAATTCCTTTTTGTCTGCAAAACGCAATTACTGGTGCCAGGCATTTTGTGAAGACCCTGGGCGCAGTAGATAAGCCAAAGGGCAGTGCAGAGAATTGGTAATGCATTGAGCCAGCTATGAATCTGAGGTATCTTCTGCAAGATTGTCTGATTGGGACATGCAGGTATGCCTCTTTTAGGTCCAAAGTTACGAGCCAAGCCTTCTTGCCCAGCATGGGCAGTAGCTGCTGTAGAGTCAACATCTTGAATTTTGGAACTTCCAGAAACGTATTTAGTATAGACAGGTCCAGTATTGGTCTCCAGGTTTTGTCCTTTCTGGGTACTAGAAAGAGTCTGGAGTAAAATCCTTGCCCCTGCTCTTTTTGTGATACGTGCTGAATGGCCCTCATGTCCATGAGGGCTGTAATTTGTTTTTGTGCCTCTGCCCATTGATTGTGCGGCAGGTCTGGCATACCTTTTGACCTTGGTAGGGTGTGAAAATGGAACCTGTAGCCTTGGGACACTACGTTCAGGACCCATTTGTCTTGGGTAACCATTTGCCAATTTGATGAAAAAAGTGCTAGTTTTCCCCCCTAAGGGGGCTGCCAAATGAAAAGTGCTTTGATCTGGTAGAGGAAAGTCATTGGGACTGTTTCCTGTAAGGTTGTGATTTGTCTTCTCTGCTTTTGGAGGTAGGAGCACCCCATTGTTTAGGCCTGTATGAGCCTTGGGGCTGAGATCTGCCTCTGTGACGCCTGTCTGACACTGGAAAGGACCAAGTTTTTGAGGGCCAGTTCCTGCTAAACCTGGGTGGCTGTGCCTGTAAGAAATCCTTGACTGTCTGCATGGATTTTGCTTTATCCTCCATTTTTTCAACACCTCTTCTGCTTTAGTACCAAACAGAGTATCATGCTGTAATGGTGCATCTAATAATTTTGCTTTAACATGATCAGGCAGATTCTGTTCCTTTAACCAAGCATGCCTCCTAATAACAGAACCTGTAACAGCGGCCCTGCAAGAGGCCTCCAGTGAATCATAATCGCATTGCAAAGTATGCTTTCCCACTTGTTCAGCTGCATGCAATAAATCCTGCAATTCCTTGTTCTCTGAACATTCAGTATTTGTCAACATTTTCTGTTTAAGCAGTGACATTAAATACTGCTGATATTTAAGCATATGAAACTGACAATTTAAAGCCCTTACAGCCAGGGTAGCAGAAGTGTAGACATTTTTCCCCCATCTGTCTAGAGACCTAGAATCCCTATCAGGGGGGACAGGATTTTTTGCAGTGGAAGCGTTAACCCCTTTGGGACCCTGAGATATAGTTTCTGGGTCAGCAGCGGGGTTTTTATATAGGAATTTATGAGAATCCGGGACCCTGTAGTATCTGTCTGGCTTAGCAGGTGCAGAGGGTAAAGAGTCAGGGGACAGGCCGGACTTTGAAAATACATCATCTACAATGTCCAGAACAGGTGGAATAGCAAGGGGTCTGTGCTGAGGAAGTAGCAGAAAGTCTCTGAGCCTTTTCTTAGATTCAGAATAATCTTGGCTCTCCCAGTGGAAATGCTCCCTCATGGTATGCAGGGTTTCCCCAAAAGAATAATCCTCAGGAGGAGAGGCTGAAGGAATGGATTCTTCAGCATCAGAATCTTCATAGGGAAGCATGGAGTAATCCTGTTCAGAAGAGGAATCAGAGGAAATAGAAACCTGATCAGAAGAATCAATCTCTGTCTCTTGCCTAGGCCTCTTATCAGGAGGGGGATGGGAGCCCCTGATCAAGCAATTAGGTCTTCGGCCATTTTGAGCATCTGTTTTTTAGGAGAATGCTGTACTTGTTTCTTTGTCTTTAGAGCTGCTTTAGTCTTTTTCTTTGAAGCTGAAGATGGCTTAATATATAGTTGTGTAGGTCTGAAGACACCCTCAGAAGCCGATGCCTGCTCAGCGGCTCCGGACCCATCTGAGGGAATGATTTCAGAGTGTCCAATACCTTGAGTTTCCAGAGGTCCAGTCAGCTTCACGTTTGAGTCAGAAGAGGCCTGTGGCTCTGTGGTAGCAGGCGCCATGGGCTGTGAAAGCACCTCACTGAGAACCGACGAACCAGCGACTGGCCTAGCAGAGGCTTCGTCATTGGTTTTGGACCTCGGATGCCTATCCTTTTCCTTGCGTTTTTTGTAAACTCCGGTTGTCGGCTGGTCCGACGGCATAATATAATTAAATCTTCGGCCAAAGTAATGAAATGCAAAATCAAACCGACGCTTGATAATGCGTTGGTTAAATCTAGCACAAAACCGACAGCTAGCAATGTTGTGATCAGGGCCTAGGCAAGGAATACAGTAAGAATGAAAATCCTTATGAGGTATTTGCTTCCCACAAGAAATACAATTGTTAACTTTTTCTGACATCGGTCTGGAGCAAGAAAAAAGTTTCCCCAATGGGGTACTTGGCTTTAATGAAGACTTCGGTTCTGAAATTCGGATTTGAAAATCTCAGGAGTCGGCCGACCGGCACTTGCGAACTGCTTTTGCTTCGGGCACCGCGAGGCAAGAAACACTGAAGAAAATGGCATCGGCTGCATCTTTTATACCCCTGGCGCACTGACGTCAGGGAAGAGGCAACAGCAACCAACGCCGGACCTAGACTTTGGAATTCTGGCTGACTGAGGGTAGCCTGCCAGCAGGATAACCCAAGAGTAATGACTGCAACAGTGAAACACGATGAACATCACAAATTAAAAAAAAAAAAACTGAGAATGACAAAATCAATTCAGAAATGTAAGCTTATCATAGAAGGACAGTGTCAAGCCTGTGGAGTTTAATGAATATTGCAGACATCTACCTCTCAATCATTCATTTTTGCTTCTGTGGCAGTCAGATGTACCATGTGGGTCACCCTTCTATTACTGGAGCCAGCAGTATGTTAGTGATATAGTCTAGTTTGCTAAACAGTTTCAGCAATGTCTGTGGAGGGACACATTCAGAAAATTGTGTCAATGGATATATCAAGGCTGAAAATAGGAACTTACCTGCAAAATACGTACAGTTAAGAGGTTTGAGTAGAACCTCTAGGCTAGCTACTTTCTGTGAGAGTTTTAGCAAGAACTCCTTTCCTGCCACACTGTTTTGGCTTGCAAAGAGAAATATGGGAATGGTATGTGTGAAAGCCAATTGTGTAGCCTAAGGATTAGTGTCCTGATACAATTATTCCACAAGATGGGACAACCACAGAGACAAGTGAAGGGTCATAGGAAAACTAAAGCAATGCCTCAGGGAGCAGACTGCTGCCCTCTAGAGGGAGGACCACTGTAACCCTGAGTTTTTCTAATTACCAGCTCCTGTGTTGGCAACCATTCTAGAAGTGAACATGGCAGTTCCTAACAGACCTCTGATTGTTTCTTTGCTGCTGGCCACACTAAAAACAAAGCTGGTGTGATCTCTGCTGTATTCTACAGAACCAGCACAGGGGAGGTTGGAATTTCTCACCAACAGCTGTGAGGCTTTTGCACTTTTGTTTGTTTTAACAGTTCACTCAACTACTGGGCCAAAAAGCAGGCACTGAAAAAAGTAATCATCAGCACAATAAGTAAGATGGAAGCAGGCAGAGTAGCATGCTGCATTCTGCAGAATTATGAGCTAGGTGCATGATGAGGTCGATGATGGAAGACATGGAAAAAAACTTCAAATCTCCATCAGGCAGCCCTTCCAGTGACTGCCCCATTTTATCAACCATTTTTGTTGGAAACGCAGCATGTGCTGACAAGCAGTTTAAGGAACTCTGAGTAAACATGGAAGACACTTGCTTACCACATCTATCCAAGCAAAGGAGTCCTTACTCAAAGGAATCTACTTTGTGCATCTCTATGCAACAATTCCAGGTTTGGGGAGACTATATGACATTGTTTTTAGTTACATGAACCACATTGGTGTTTTTTCACTTTGCCCTAGTCATGTTGACTAGAAACTTCTTAACCAGTCCTGGTTCTGCACATGCTCATCACAAGGATAAGACTTTGTGTTCACTGTACAATACCCTGCAAATTCTATCCATAAACAGAGCACTCTCAAACTCTCACTGAAATGACAAAAAATGTTTATACATAACTGCTGCCTGTACAATCCACTAAGCTGCATGCGGTCTTTTTCTTTAGTAACTTCCACCTCTGTAAAATCTTAGAATGTATAAATATAACTACTGTTTGTGCATAAATGTAAACAGAAATGTAACTACTCTGTGTTTAACTGGAACTTAGTATAATGCAATGTAGCAAATGGAGCTTTTCTTACTGGGCGTCTGCTGAAAATGACTATTACCCAGTCGGACTTTCCCGGTAAACAAAGACAAATAAATAATGAAATAAATAGAAGGAACACCAGGAAGACATCTGGGGTATGGAAAGTCTCCTGCAACATATGGTAAGGAGAGGTCAGGAGGTCAATGGGCCACCCTCCTCTCATCTAAAAACCTCTCCAAACATGGGGTCATCCATTGGGATAGTGGCAAATCTATACCTTCACTCTTATCAATATCTGGACTAGCATTCTCCTCTGAGGAGCCCCGAGTGCTGCCTTTTACACTTACTATTCCTAATTTTCCTCAGAGGTGGCAGGTCGAAGTAGAGAAAGAGTGAGTGAACTTCCCCAGATATAGTGGAAATACCTGACAGGGGACTACTGACCACTCCTCCTTTCTTGTAGAGACTATGGGTGGCAAAGGTGCCCAAAAAAGCATCCTCAGGTGACAGTCAAACTGTTTGGGCACAAAGAGTGGCAAATACAACTAAGCTTGCACATCACCACACCCAAGTCATTGGGCTCCACCAAAAATATATTGGGGTTGACATCAGGGCCAGGGCTAAGAAGAATTGTCCCTGGCCAGAGCCAGACCATCAAGACCAAAGCATCAATAAACCCTCAGGCTAGTGATGAGGGCACTGACCACAAAAACTTTAAGGTCAACACTGAACACACCATCAACAGCCTTAATGAAATAAAGGCAGGCAAACATATTTAGCCTAAGGGGGGGGGGGCTGAGGCTTTCTTGTCTAAAATAGCATGACTGGCAGCTTGAAAACACCAGAAGGGAATAAACAGAGGAAGTCTCTTCTGTCCTTAAATTCTTATAACTGGGACCTGGAGAGGATTCTCTAGGCTTGTCTCCATCAACTCTCACTCTTATCAAAGTTTTGCTCATTTCTGAAGCACCTTACACAAAGTTCAGCAGGGGATGACACTAAGAGAGGTCAAGGTCGAAGTCTCTTCTGAAGCAGAAGCGGAGCATTCCTGACATGTAGATAACAAGATATTTTTTTCTGTTTTTTGACAGTCACTGGAATAAAGACTTGAGAAATTTAGCAAATCTCTTCAAAATGCTCCTCTCCAAACAAAACATATACAGAACGTCTGTTTTGTATTGTGATTTTTATTCCCACACTTGCACTTCTCTGAAAGACTCTACCATCCATAATCACTATTAGCAGCTTAACACCAAGATTTAAATCAGAAACACAATGTGCACACACACTTGTGCATACATGAACACTACAAAACACAAAATATAGTACTAAATTATCAGAGGAGGCCAAAAAAAAATAAATTAGACATGCTAAACCATACATAAGTCAGTCTGAACATACAATATATAGCAACTAAGTACTTTTTGCAGCTACTAGAACACAAGAAAAATATGAAGGTGTGGTTAACAAAACAGCACAAAAAAACCCACCTTCAATGGGGAGAGTGGTGAGGAAAGTCAGAAACCATGCCAAAAAATAGTGAAAGGAAAATAAAAAAGGCCGAGTTAAGTCAAAGTAGTAAAAGTTTGATTTAAACAGCACATATCCCTAAATCATATATGACCACTAACGAGATGTATTCTCCGATCCAAGTCATCTCAAATTTCATTACACTGGAATAAGTAATAGCTCAGGGGCTATGTAAAGGGATAAAGCCCTGACTACAGCATAGGTTATATATATAAAAAAAAAAAAAACTCGATTAGTGTTCTCCAGAGCCTGATGGTGCAGCTAGGATGGGGAGGAAAGGAACAACAACCTTTGGGGGGAGCACATTAAGTGGAGTTCTTTGCTGAGCTCTGATCTAGCCTGGAACTCACAGTGAGACAGACGACCAAGGCTAGGTGTGTGGGATGACTAGCAGGTGGGCCACTCTAAGAAGCTGGGGCAGACATGCCTTCAAGCAGCTTCTCATTTCCTGCTCAGTTGAACTGCTTATGTTAACAAGCTGAGGATGACGACAGGGTTAGGGATAGTTGACCAGTCCCCTAGTACATGATGAGCATCATAAGGATAATTCTTCGGGAAGTTGGGGGGGGGGGGCACATGGTGCTACGGTTACATGAGGGAGAGCCTCACAGGAGAAGAGGAGGAATCGGGGGTTGTACGGAAATAGCAACCGGGAGATAGGTGGAGTTGGTAGGGAGAGGGGAGTGGAGGGGAGGAGAAAGTGGTTCAAGAAGACATAACATCAGAGCACATCATTCCTTCCAGTAAGAAACAATGATGTGAATACTTAAATAAGAGGAAATGGCAGAATAAACCACAAACTGACATCCTTAAAACTGTTGTTCTCTCTTAAACGGAATGTATTTATTTTTTGCTCATTGCTTGGATTCCAGTGCTAAACATGATTGGTACCTGCAGAAATCAAAACAAAATTTTGCTTTACAGTAAAAAACACAAAAGGCATGAAAAGAACAAACCCAGTTATTTAGAGAAATGACCTTGCACAGAACAGGCTTTGGCATGACTCATGTATGCTTTTTTGAAGATATTACCTGATTTGATAAGTCTTAAGACAGAAAATAGGAACACGAGCTGAACGGTTGCACGTTTGTTACAAAGACAGTAATGTAACAAAGTAAGCACTGGAGCAGAAGTTATGTTCTGTAGGCTCAAAGGGAAAATAACTGACCCAGCCAGCACATTTCAAAGCTGTTCTTCTACAACATTTTACAGTGAATACATCAATGCTGTTCTGTAATACTTTACGTAAAATACACATATACATACACAACTCAGCTTTTCATATTTTGATTTTACTAAAGACTTTTTAATATGAAACATATTGTAGTTTTCCTTCCATTAGGATCAGACAGTATGCAAACTTCCATCTGATCTTGTCCACGGCAGACACGTATATATTATGATTTGTTCCCCTTCGGAAAAAGTAAGACAGACACACACACACACAAACACACAAAAAAAAAAAAAAACGCTACAATAATATAAGAATTAATGCCAACACTTGCATGCCAGTAAATATTTTCAAGTATTTACAGTGTTCTAAAAAAATATACAATAAAAAGAAGTTATATACTCACCATTACGTTCCATCTGAGTAGTTATACTTCATTTGTCTTCAACCTGTGGAAATAAGGATTCATATCGGATCTGAGCTGGCAAAGACTACTAGCATCAGCTCCAAGCTCCAGACTCTTCCCCTTACCCATAATGCACCTCCCCTGCCTTCCATCCCCAGATCGCGTTTGCTGAACTTACACTTATAACCCGACCTGATAACATACTTGTGACCCATACGCTATCGGCTGAACATGCGCCAAAGGTCCAGGGGAAGGAGGGAGAGACGGTTGAAGACAAATGAAGTACAACTACTCAGATAGAACGTTATGGTCAGTACATAACTTCTTTATCTGAAGTACTTTACTTCATTTGATCTTCAACCTGTGGGACAAAGTCCCCAGCTACTAAATTCCTGGGTGGCCCTCATGGAAGGATATTCCGGAGCACTGAGGAGCCAAAGGATGCTCTCCTTCTAGATCTCAAATCCAATTTATAATGGGAGATAAACGTATGAGATGAGGACCAAGTAGCTACAGAGCAAAGCTGCAGATGTAGCCATGGACCTAGACGAATGAGCTTTAACCTGACCTGGAGGAGACATGCCTTTGTCCTTATAGACTTGCAGGATGCATGAAGAAATCCATCTCGCTATCGTGGCCTTGGAAATAGGTTTGCCCAAAAAGGGTTTATAGAATGAAACAAACTATCAGATTTATGAAAATTTTTTGTCCTGTGTGGACAGAATCGTAACTGTCTATGAACATCCAACATGTGTAGTTTGTATTCCATCCTGTTGGTAAAATTGGGAAAGAACACAGGCAAATTTATAGTCTGATTATTATTGACTGGTGATGCCACCTTAGGAAGAAAAGATGGATTGGTTCGAAGGGAAACTCTATCTTTATGAAAAATCATGTACGGGAATTTTATGGACAAGGCCTGTAATTCCGAAACCCTTCTAGCAGAGGTCATAGCGACCAGAAAAGCTGTTTTCCATGATAGAAATTTTAGATCGGCAGTAGCGGCAGGCTCGAAAGGCGGGGTGACCAGAGCTTGAAGAACCACAGTAAAGGTCCCACGGGGGGACAGGATCTTTGACCGGGGGGCATAATAAAAAAGTGCCTTTAATAAAGGCTTTTCACAGTCTAGAAGATGCCAAGGATGCAGAATTCTAGCCCACATGAAAATGAGAAATGGCAGCCAATTGAACTTTGACAGTAGAACAACTAGCACCATGCTGGAAGATGTCAGCTAGAAAATCAAGAATGGTGGAAACAGGTGCCATGAAAGGATCTAAACTCCTCTGAGAGGCCCAGAAAGAAAAATGTTTACACTTGCTGCGATAAACCTTTCTGGTTGATGACATATGAGCAGCCACCAAAATGGACTTAACTGAGGAGGAAAGTCTGGGAGTCCTAGCAATCATGGGAACTGGAGCAACCAAGCTGTGAGCTTCAGGCTGTCCAGACTCGGACGAGGCACCCCCAAATGGATGTGAAATCAGATCCCGAATAGGATCTAGGATCATCTAAGGTGGAGCCAGAAGGTGAGACCAAAGGAAGGGAAACCATACCTGGCGAGGCCAGAATGGGGCAATGAGGATCACCTTGCTCCCCAGTCGACAAACTTTCTGCAGAATTCACGGGATGAGAGGAACTGGCAGGTAAGCATACAGAAGACCGGGAGGACAAGCATGAACTAGAGAGTCTCTGGGGGACTCCCCTGGCAGGGGGTGCACAGCGAAAAACCTGCTGCATTTTGTGTTGGAAGGAGATGCGAAGAGATCGCAGCAACGTTGACCTCACTCGCTGAAGATCTGTTCCGCTACTGACGGATTCAGAGACATCAGAATGGTCCAACTTAGCCTGTCGGCTACACTGTTGGACTGTCCTGGAATGTGCATTGCGATAAGAAAGCGACCAGTGGAGATAGCCCATTCCCACACTCTCATGGCCTCGCGACAAAGGGGATAAGATCTGGTCCCTCCCCGTTTGTTGATGTACCAGACTACCGACACGTTGTCTGACTGAATAGCAATCGTCTCCAGAGGAAGAAAGGCATGAAGGGCCTGCAACGCTAGAAGGACCGCCCTCATCTCTAGCACACTGATATGCAAGCTGGTCTCTATGGGGGAACACAGGCCTTGGACTGTCCTGCCCAAACCATGCCTCCCCCACCCGAGTTGGGAGGCATCCCTGGTCACTGTGGTTTGGGCCGGGGCTGGAACGAAGGGTCGTCCCTCCAAAATGTCCAGAGATCTCATCCACCATATGAGGGACGACTGACACACTTGACTTAGGTGGATAGGATAGTGGTAAATCTATCAGGGACCACTGAACCGCCAGAGTACACTGAAGAATCCGCATGTGTAGCCGAGCACATGGAAGGAGAGTTATGGTCGCTGCCATTGAGCCTAGGGCCCTCAAACACTGATTCCACTGTCGGGAGGTGAGAATGGTAAATTAGGGAGACATGCATCCTGAGGTTTTAAACTCTCTCCGAAGTCAGGAACACTTTGCCCTGGAGTGTGTCTAGCCTGGCACGAATGTAGTCTATCACCTGATCAGGCTCTAGTGGTGATTTGGATGTGCTGATTGTGATACCCAAACTCAGGGCAAGTGTCAGAAAATAGTCCCTGATTTGGGAAAGTAGACACCTGGTGGAAGCAGTGAGGAGCCAATCGTCCAGGTACGGAAAGACCTGAATCCCCTGAAGCCTCAGGTGAGCCACTATCACCACCATCACTTTGGTAAACACCCTGGGGGCTGTGGTGAGACCAAAGGGTAGGGCTCGAAACTGATAATGATAGGCCCCTAGCCAGAAGCGGAGGAACCTCCTGAAGCTTCTGCTCATTTTTTATGTGATAGTAAGCATCCTGGAGATCTAACAAGCACATCCAGTCACTCTTTTGCAGGTACGGCATGATTGACTGTAGTGTGACCATTCAGAACTTTTCTTTGGCAACTGACAGGTTCAGGGTAGAGAGGTCCAGAATGGGCCTCAAGTCCCCCGTTTTCTTTGTCACCAAAAAGAACGTGGAACAGAAGCCCGATCTGGACTGATCTGGGGGGGATGGTTTTTATGGCTTGTTTTCCTAGCAGCTTGGAAATTTCCTGTGCTGCTGCCTCCCTTTGCATGGGTGGAATATCCGGGAGATATGGGGGAACCCACAAAGGGGGAAGAATATCCTCTGGATATGATTTGAAGCACCCAGTGGTCCGTTGTTATGGACTCCCATGCGGCTGGGTGCAAGGACAATCATCTCCCGAATGCCTCCAGAGTAGAGCAGTTGGGAAACACCTCAGGGTTGCTGCCTGGGTCTGTCCAAGAAGGGTTCTTGAGACCTGAAGTTTTGCGGACCTCCTCGGCCTCTGGGTCGGCATCCATTCTGTCCACTTCTGCCTCTAGGGGAAGAAGAGCCCTGGGTGTCCCGGGAATATGGAGACTTCCGGAACCACATCTTCTTTTGCCCTCTCTGATTCCAGGAAAAAGGACCTTTGAGGGTTAGAGAAGCTGATCCCGATGGCACACAGTGTCTTCCCATCCTTCTCACTCTGGACTAGTGTTTCTTTGACGGTCTTACCAAAATGAGTCGAGCCGTCATAAGGGGCATTGGCAAAGAACGCCTTAAAGGGTTCAGTCAATTAGCACAACCTGAGCCAGGCTTTACGCTTCACGGACACGCCAGACCCAGCCACCCTAACCGCTCCTTCCGTAACATGGGAGAGGAATCGCATGGACATATTAGATACTGCTCTCAGAGTGGCCACTTTTGCGGAGAATGAAGCCTTGTCCTTTTGCGACATGGACTTGGGTGGAGACTCCTTCAGCTCCTTCACCAGGTCGCGTTGGAATCTCGTGACATGGGCCAAGTAGTTCAGCGCCCGTATTGAAAAGGTAGCTGAAACATACACCCGCTTCCCTAGGCGGTCCATCATCCGTGACTCTTGGTCAGGAGGGTAGACCGAGGAACTTTCCTGAGATAGTTCCCTCTTCATGGCTGCTGCTACCACCATGGCATCCACTGGGGAGCCCTTGTTCCAGGAAGGCCTGTCAATAGGGAGACTTAAAACCTTATTGGAACTCTTGGGGATTGGCTCCACAGTATCTGGTTCCTTCCACGCCAGCAAGGTGATCAAATCCACTAAAGGATCTGCGGGAGGGGACACCCAAGATGTAGACGGGCTCATGCCGAAAGCCTCCAGAAACACAGACTCATCAAAGGAGGGCTTGGAGGCAGACCAACCTCCCCGCTGGCGCAGGATCTCCATAATGTCGCCAAAGGAGACATTGTCAGGAGGTGACTTTGGGGAGCCCTCCCCCTCATCTAAATCTGTGTCCTCAGTCAGGGACTCAGGGGAGTCCAAGTGCCTCCTCTTGCACGTATGCTTGCGAGGCACATCTCCCGTGGGGCTCTCCGGGGAGCGCTCGCAATCCATCTGTTCCTCTGGGGGAACTGTCTGGGGCTCTTTGGGCACGGGCTGTCTCTCTCTGGTAAGACAACAGGGACTGTAGACAGAGCCGAGGGGGAATGGGCGGAGCCCGAGGGGGCGGTCAGGGGCCTTGGTCTGATGGACAGGATCCATTCTACCACATCGAACGCTGAAGGAGAGCAGACCTCCTGGGAAGCCAATAAGGAGGCCTGTCTCCACGGGTCCAGTGCAAGAATTGGAGCTGGACCCGAAGTGGATGGAGCCCCGAGGGAGGGAACCTGGACTGACAAAGTCGGAGTCGATGGTAAAGGTTCCACACCCTCAGATCCAACACCCAGGCTCAGGCTCTGACAGCGGCTCGGATCCGAACTAGTCAGATCTAAGATGCTCCAGGAAGCTGCCGGCATCAAGGACACGAGGACAGTCGGCACAGACACCCCGACCAAGGCCAACCTTGGATCAGAGAACTCTGAAGTTGAAGGTCAGATCAGGGAAGGAGTAATGGGCTGAAAAAAGGGAAGCAAACTCCCCCCTCCTAAGGGAGTGGGGTCTGGCAAGACCCCCATCTGGATCTGTGTATGGATAAAGCACCTCATCATCTTATCCAGATCTATGCCTGATAAAGAATGGGTCGACCAAGAGGAGGCCACGGACTACGACCTGGCCGGTCGGGGAGCTGATGCCTGGGAGACTGGACGTGCCTCCTCGGGCTCTGGGGAGAACCTTGGAGACCGGAGCAGAGGGGAGTCACAGATCCGAGAAGACTTGTTCGGTGATGAGAGAATCGGGGTACCTCTTCCTCTTCTCCTTAGTCCTCAACTCTCTCTTCCGCTCTCTACCTCTCCTCTGCTACCACAGGCTTAGATGTAGGAGTTTGAGTCCCAGCCTGGGAGGGAGGGAGGGAGGGGAGGCCAGAGGCAGAGAAGCAGGAGAGGCAGTCACAGCAGCTGCTGTGACTGAAGCAGAGGACGAAGAGGGAGGTTCAGTGGCTGGCAGAAGACCTTTGAGGGCCAACTTGGCCTTTCTATCCTTCAAGGCTCGGGGGTTGAACCCTGCACAAATGGAGCAATCCACATTCAGGTGAGCCACACCTGAGCACAATATACAGAGTGTGACCATCCGCTGGGGAGAAGCTTATGGCCACACTCTGTGCAGCGCTTAAAAATAAACTTTTCAGCCATGCTTAAAGAAGAAAGTGAAGAAAACAGTCAAAAACTTTCTGGGAACTAACAACACACCTACTCACCACACTAGACTGACTAAGGGGGGAGGGGCACCACAGACAAACTACACTAAACTAACTATTACTACAAACCTACACACGCCATAGCGATGGGAGGGGAGAAAGGGTACCTATACTAATCCGAAATGGCTAAAATGAACAGAATTTTTTTGAAAACTTACAGTCAGAAACACCCTGCTAGCTGGAGCTCTAGAGACATGATGTTACACAAATCGCGGCAAATGAGATCTGGGGATGGAAGGCAGGGGAGGTGCATTATGAGTAAGGGGAGGAGTCTGGAGCTCAGAGCTGATGCTAGTAATCTTTGCCAGCTCGGATCCGATACAGATCCGTATTTCCACTGGTTGAAGATCAAAAGAAGTAAATTACTTCAGATACACTATTTAGACAGACCAATCAGGGTGCCAATTGTAAATCGACTGTCCTCAAAAGGAACAAGTCTATTCAAAGCAGACAGTGTGACCTTTTTTCTCTTGGCAGCATATGGTGCCATACCTAAATTTTTTAAAAACCCATGAAAACAAACTACACCTTGGGCAGCTGTAACTATTAAAACAAATAGCTACAGCTACCCTGTTCTCATCTCTGTAAATGGAGAAAACAAACTCAAGTTGTTGTTGCAGCTGACCAATTCTCTTCTTAGACAGTAATCCGGAGAAAATATTTTTAGTAAATAGAAGGGTGAAAGTTTATCCTTCTAACCTTCAGCCTCCACAAAAACAAAACAAAAAACTCATTGCCATGGCACAGAGTCTAAAAAAATCCTCATGTAAACAGTAGGCTCCATACGGACTCCATGGTCCCACCACCCGAAAGAGAGAGAAAGTAAACACTGAGCATATCATTACAAAATATTAATGTAATGTACATTGCTTTTTAGATGCCAGTCAAGGGGAATCACTTTATTAATAAAGTGATTCCTACTGAAGTTAGCAAGCCATTTTTATTTTTTTATACTCTACATGCATCAGCACATACAAGCGGAACGCATGTGTAGTACATGCTTTACACATCTTTCTCAGGTGGATCAGTGGAAGAACACTAAAGTTCCTTTAAACAATGATTTTATTTAGAAAAGGCAATAAATTATTTTCCTAAAATAATGTCACTGTATAACAGCAATAACCCATGATTGTGTGTGGGTAATGCTGGACTTACCCACACTCAGTCATGGGTTACCTCTAAAACAGTAAACAACATTTTTCACTAAAAATGCAAAATGAAGCTTTTCTCTTATCCTTGCAAACAAAATCAAACTGCCAAGTATAGTTATAAATATATGTCCACATATCTTAGGCCAGCAAATTTTAATACAAAAAAGTCAAACATTTTCATAACCACAGCCCTGTCCAAGAAGGATGCAAAAAATGCAGGTGAAGCAATTACCAAAGATAGCCATCAGTCCGGCAGGTACAAGGAATGACAGAAGAAACCTGGAAAGAGTTTCTGGGAAATACCCAGGGCTTGAAGGATGGATTATATCTCTTATTGTGCCTGGGAACACCTGGGAATCTCCAATAATAGTTAAGAGGCTGACTAGGACACACAAGCCTGGCTTGACCTGTTCTGCTTGCTATTACTGAACTCCTCACTACCATAAGCTGTTTAGAAAATAGCTGGAAAAGAAAACTCTAAGTTATGTACCTGTCATAATGAGAGATGTGTCAGATTAAATCCATATTTCCCTCTCAACAAGACTCTAAGTCAGCAAAACTCTGGCAGCTCAGCACCTAATATTTTCCCATAACATCTAACTTCTCTTTTCCCACAATATGGTGTGTGGAAGGCCCCCTCTCTAGATCACTGTTAGCTTACAGAATGTGGACCATAAGAAATGAAACCAAGGAAGAAGACAAAAGTTCTCTGGAGCAACATCCAGCCTCTGAGTTAATAATGAATCACAGAAGATGATGGACTTGGTCCTACACATCTACCATTAAGCTAAGACTGTGATAATACCAGACCACATTCCTCCACCTAAAGGAAACAGTCCAAAGCATAACTTGCTTGGTAGATCATTGTAAAGGCTGCCTGAAGACAACACCTCCAAAAAGACATGAAATGGAGATACCTGGCTTGCAAATAACTCACAAGGAAAAGGGGAAATAAATACTAATATGCTTTTCATGAAAATACGACAGATGAGGACTCAGATTCTGGATCCAAGGTTTGAGATCCAAATCGTACTATACGAACAGTCCGAGTGAGAGCAGTTTGGATATCGGGAGAATAAATGGCACCCTTTGATGAAGGGTGAGAATTATTAAGTTAAAAACTTGTATGTTATGGGAACAGATGAAGATTGATGGTGAGACTAAAAGCAGTATACTACCATGCCAACGGAAGAACTAAACCTAAAGAAAGGCAAGGTACAAATCCAGCAACATAGGATCTCAAGAAGGAAAAGGTATTTAAGATTGTGAACTTAGGTTCTCAAAAACAAAAAGGAATCAGACATTAGCCTAAAAGCAATTCAGTAAAGGAACAGCGAAAGAGGCAGTCTGGGCTAGAACAAAAAATATGCTGCAAGGCCATCAACAGAAAAACTCTTGAGTGAAGAGCAATCTGGCAAGCCAACAGTGACATAAAGTATCGAGTAATCCAAAAAACAATGAACAAGGTACCAAAATAAACCTTTAAACCTCAAACAGGTACCAGCACGATGAAACAATGAAGCCACAGTACAAGCGAGGACCGAGGACACAAATTTTATTAGACACTGAATAACACGTTTCAAATACTCCACATTAACGTACCAAGTTTGCGTTTTTGTTTAGAAACACTTCTTCAGATGTGGGCAAAAAAATACAGTAAACTCACAGCGATCCAAAGTTTTTGTTTACAAAAGACTACGCTGGACAGAGCGGTAAAGTGATCTCACTTTAAACTAACTACTCAAAACCATAATTGCTAGGTACAACCACTCATAACATAGAGGTACGTACGATGTACAGCCACTCATAACACAGAGGTACATACGACCATGTGAACAGGGGTGTTCCCATGGTCGTACGTACCTCTGTGTTATGAGTGGCTGTACCTAGCAATTACGGTTTTAAGTGGTTAGTTTAAAGTGAGATCACTTTACCCCTCTGTCAAGCGTAGTCTTTTGTAAACAAAAACTTTGGATCACACTGAGTTTACCGTATTTTTTTGCCCACATCTGAAGAAGTGTTTCTACATGAAAACGGAAACTTGGTACGTTAATGTGGAGTATTTGAAATGTGTTATTCAGTGTCTAATAAAATTGGTGTCCTCGGACCTGGCTTGTACTGCGGCTTCATTGTTTCATCATGCTGGTACCTGTTTGAGGTTTAAAGTATCGAGTAATACTTGAAGGGAAGGAAAGGGCACAACCAGTTTCTTTCAGAAAAACAGGGAAGGGATGAATGCATCATGACCATGTGAAAAGCTTCTTTGGGGATGAAGCCATTTTTTGGCTGTAGGTCTATGATTAGCCTGAGGTTTCTGACCCGTATCGATGGCTCTATTTTGGAGAAGGCTGAGGTCCTCCCTTCTTGCAATTTGTTTTCGATGGCCTGGGAGGTTGGGTAAAGGCAGTAGTTGAGAGGTTGGCAATATGTAGAAGGGGATTTTGTATCCTCTGGAAACAAGTCACCTGCTCCACTGTCTATTTCAACTTGATTTCCTTGTGGGCAGATGGAGGGACAGACAGTCCCAAACTGCCTCCACAGGAGGAGAGTCAGGAAAAGCAAGAGGATTGCTGCTGCTGACCATCTGCTGGTGGAACACTGTTATCCAGAGTGCTGGGGGATCCTCATCTTTGAGACTGCAACACACTCTGTAAGCTGTGAACTTGATCTTCTCTCAGAATGTTATGCTTTGCTATGCCTAAACCACAGACTGCTGATACTTCTGTGTTCTGGGAAAAGAGCACTGAGGCAGCTAGAATTTAATACTCAAATGCAGTGAAGATTCTTCCACCCATTTCCCACTTTCCAAATATGCTTTTAGTTCTGGCCCAAAACAGCACAAGCCCTTGAATAGGCATTTCAAAAAAGCTGCTTTAGTGACTTCAGCAAAACAAGTAAATCCAAGCCAAATGTGCTGGAGTACAGCAATTTCAAATCCCACAATTCTGGCTGAATTGTTAGTTCTGTAAAGAATGCACATCACTGGTTAGTCAAAGAAACACCCGATGACTGAGAAAAATGTTTAATCAAGCCATCTTTCAAATGTCCAATAGTCTGGTACAGTTCATCTGTAACGTACTATTACTGGGTTCTTTTGCAGTGAAGACAGTACAATTGTGTAAAATCTTACCATACGGTAGACGTGCTTCTCTTCATTGTTGCAGTATTCATTATATTAGGGATCCCCTGCCAATGGTGGCCCGACATCTGCCCAGTATACTAAAGCCTTTAGGTTGCTGTAAGATATGCCATATGTCACATGTATGCTCCTCAGATAACATAGGGCAGAAAGGAGATGTCCAGATGTAACATCCTCAGAACTGAGACCCCCCAGTAGGAATGCCAGTCCAAGGAAAAGAGAGGTAATCAGGACATCCAGAAAAGATATGAGACGGAGGGAGGGAGTGAATACTGCAACAGTGAAGAGAAGTACATCTATCATTATGATAGGATTTTACACAACTGTACTGTCATTCCATAGCACTGTTGCAATATTCATTACATTACGGAAAGTGCCAAAGGTCAGGGAGGAGAAAGGACCAGTAGAACCCTCTAGGAAGCCATAAAAGATGGCCCTAGCAAAACCAGCTCTACCTCTGGAGATTCCATCCAACTTGTGCTTGGTAAATGTATGCACAGGTAGCCTCAAGAATACAGTTAGTATCAAAACCCTTGAAAAAAGCACCAGAAGAAGCCACAGCTCTAGTAGAATGAACCTTAACAGGAAAAGGAAGACTCTTATCATGAAAAGAATAACAAAAGGAAATAGCTTTGGAGATCCACGAAGGAATAGTTTGCTTGGATACCACTAATCTGAGGGACCTAGGATGAAAAAAAAGTACAGTTTTGTACCTACCATAAATGTAGATGTTCGAAGATCCACATTGCTGCAGTCCTTACACTTGGGTAGTCCGCTGTCCTCGGTGAATATCAAAGTATAAGGCCGCATTTGACTGACATCAGGAGGTCAGGGTACAAATCGCATGACCGGCGTCATATCCTCAGTCTTTTCTTGCCCCAGATGTCAGAAGACCCTAAAAATAAAGGTCAAACCCAAAAGACAGCAAACAAACATCCAAGCACCCTTGCCCTGATTATATGTACAAAATATACACTATATACACAATATGTACAACTCAACCCACACAACCACCTCTAACTACAGAGGGGAAGGAGGGAGTTGGACTGCAGCAATGTGGATCTTCGAACATCTACATTTATGGTAGGTACAAAACTGTACTATGTTCTTCATCTCACATTGCTGCAGTCCTTACACTTGGGTAGAATCCCAAAGCAGAGGTATGGGAGGAAGGCCAAACTATAAGGAAGCAGGAGCTGCCAAATGCCCCCCAAAAAAGCAGCAGTGCAAAACCCTGCTGGATTTAGAGTAAGTGGGGTGGTGATATGCCCTAGAAAGTATGCACTGAACTCCAAGTAGCTGCCTCCAAAATATCCTTGGTTGCCCCCTTAAAAAGCTGTCGAGTAGCTCTAGTGGAGCTCCGTGTGGAATGAGGCCTAATCCCGGCTGGAATCTCCTTGCCATGATGGGAATAACAGAAAGCAATGCAAAACCAATCCACTTAGAAATAGTTTGTTTTGACACAGGCTTGCCCTGAGAACTCAAAGCAAAAGAAACAAATAACTGCTGAGACTGCCTGAACCCCTTAGTTCTGTCCAAATAATATCGCAACTGCCTGTGTACATCTAAAGTGTGCAAAATTTTTCCCCTTTATTTTGATTTGCATAAAAGTAGGCAAATGAATAGTTTGGTTTAAAGCCACACTAGAAACCACTTTAGGCATAAAGGAAGGATTGATGCGAAGATACCCTATCCTTATGGAAAATTAAGAAGGCTCAAATAAGGGCCTGCAATTCAGAAACCCTTCTTGCAGAGGTAATTGCCAACAAAAGCAGTCTTCCATGATAAATATTTCAACTCAGAAGTAGCTGCAGGCTCAAAAGGTTGTAGAGTGAGTTTCTCCAACACAAAATTGAGATCCCAAGCAGGAGTAGGAGCTCTTGGGGTCTTATATTCTTTGCCCCTCTAAGAAATTGCTTGAACAAAGGATGAGAAAACAATGGTGGGTCACAATCATAGTGAGCGAAATTGCTGCAGCATGAACCTTAATAGAAGAAAGACAAACCTTTGTCCAGTAACTCAGTAAGATATTGAAGAGCCACACTCAAATTAGGCCCAGAAACATCAAAATCTTTTGCTGCACTCCAAAATAAAATCTCTTCCATTTATCTCGTACACTTTCCTCGTACTAGGCCTTCTAGCTTCCAAAATCACATTCAAAACTTGTTGTGGAAGTTGAGACCCTCTATGGTTCAAAACAGAATATGCCAGGCTGTTAGGTGAAGAGAGTGAAGTTTGACATAGAGCAAATGGCTGTCCTCCTGTGACAACAGGTGTGGAATCGAGGCAAAGGCCATGAAGGCTTCAGACTTCTCAGTAATGGGTACCAGTGCTGTCGAGGCCAATCTGGAGCTATTAAAATCATCCTTGGCTTGTCCTGTCTGACCTTTAGAAGTACCTTTGGGAGGAGAGGCAGAGGTGGAAAGGCATACACATGAAGATTGCTCCAATAGAAAGAAAGAGCATCCACTTTCCAAGCTGTGGGATGAAACCTTGTGCAAAACTTTGGCAGCTGATGGTTTAGTGGAGAAGCGAACAGATCTATGTCTGGAGTTCCCCATGACACTGTCAATTTCTGAAATACATGAGTGGGGATCCATAATTAAATCTGCTCAACACATCTGCTAAGGAGTTCTGTGCTCGGCAGAAACCTTGCCTGAAGATTTAGCTGTAAACTGAGAGCAGTCTCCCACAAAATCATTGCTTGCCTGCATAGAGGATAAGAATCGTTCCCCTTGCTTGTTGATGTACCACATGTCAGTTGTGTTGTCTGTTAGAATCAACACCTGCCCTGGAAGAAGTAAATCCTTGAAAGCTATTAATGCAAACTGGACTGCTAACATCTCCTTCAGGTTGATATGTAGATGTTGTAGTCTGCAGGCCACTTGTCTTGTATCCACTTTCCATTTAGATGAGCTCCCCAAGCTTTGTCTGAGGCATCTGTCAAAAAAATCTGAGCGCCTCTGGCGGGGGTCAGAGGAGTCCCTTGTTTAGGTGACATTCCTGAGCCCACCACAAAAAATTCCTTTTGAATGCAAGGTATTATTTGAATGACAGTGTCAGATCCTGGCAGTGCTGTGTCCATACATTTTTGAGATACCATTGCAGCTTCCTCATATGCAGTTTGGCATTGGGAAGCACCAGAATACAAGATGCCATGAACCCTAAGGCTTGAAGGACTGTCCTTGCAGTCAGCCCAGACTGATGAGATAGTTGAAGGAAGTAAAGGGATAGACTCTTTTGTTTGTCCGGGGTTAAAAAGGCCATCTGGGATGCTGTATTCAGTCTCACACCCAAAAAGCACATGTCCTGAGAGTGTACTAGACTGGACTTTATTTCGTTCACAGAATACCCCAGGCATCTTAGCACTGCTATCACATATTCCAAATGACGAAGAAGCTCTTCCCTTCCTTGAGCCAGAATCAGGCAGTCGTCCAAATAAGGATAGATCTGTATTCCTTTTAGCCTGAAAAAAGCTATCACTGGAGCCAGAACTTTCGTGAACACTCTGGGCGCAGTAGATAAGCCAAAGGGCAATGCAGAGAACTGATAGTGAGAAGTCCCAGCGCAGATACTTCCTGCAACTTAGTCTGATAGGAACATGAAGGTAAGCCTCCTTGAGGTCCAAAGTTACCATCAATGATCTTTGCCCAGCAGAGGTAAAAGCTGCTGTAACGTCAACATTTTGAACTTGGGAATGTCCAGATAAGTGTTGAGGGTAGATAAATCAAAATTGGTCTCTATGTGTTCCCCTTCTTTGGTACTATGAACGAGAATAAAATCCTAGGCCCACTTCTGGCATAGGGGAGCGCTGTATGGCCCCTATTTGAAGTAACAGAGAAACTTGCTTGTGAGCCTCTATTCTTTGTTGAGGAGCGTCTGGCATGCCATTGAAAGGAGGCAAGGTATCGAAATAAAACCTCTAACCGCGGTGTATGATATCCAATACCCATCTGTCTTGGGTAATTAAAGTCCAATTTTCTTTGAAAAGTGCCAACCTTCCTCCCAAAGGTGCTGCCAGGCGAGAAGGCTCTGGCAGCTGAAAAGCAGGTCATTGGGTCTGTTCTACGAAAGGACTGACCCCTGCCCCACCCGAAAGACTGGGAGAGAACTCCTGTTCTAGGCCTGAAAGAGCCCTGAGCTCTACCCTACCACGTCTAGATCTACCCCTAGACTGGGAATCATAAGAACCCTTAGTAGGCCAATTTCTACTAAACTTTGGAGGCTGGACCTGCAAAATCTTTAACAGTCTGCATAGACTTAGCCTTGTCTTCCATTTTCTTTAAAACTGCCTCAACAGGAGGACCAAACAACACGTCAGATTGTAAAGGAGCATCTAAAATCCTGTTTTAACATGTTCAGATAAATTTTGATCCCTCAACCAGGCGTGCCTGCGAAGAAAGTGGCAGCCACCCTAGGCGAGGCCTGTACAGCATCAAAACCACATTGCAAAGAATGCTTACCCACCTGTTCAGAAACATGTACTAAATCTTGCAACTCTTTACAATCAATACCTTCTGCCAGAGCATCAACCTTAGACTTCAATTGTGAAAGGAGATAGTTTTGGTATTTCAACATGTGGAACTGGCAATTCAAAGCCCTCATAGCAAGAGTGGAAGAAGTATAAACTTTCTTTCCCCATCTATCCA
This sequence comes from Protopterus annectens, assembly GCF_019279795.1. Lineage (NCBI taxonomy): Eukaryota > Metazoa > Chordata > Ceratodontiformes > Protopteridae > Protopterus > Protopterus annectens. The sequence continues at coordinate 1,295,607,139 of NC_056743.1, read as the reverse complement.
AGGCCCTGGCCTCTTTGTCTGCAGGAACCGGATTCTTTACAACAGAAGCCTTAACACCTTTAGGCCCCTAGGACTCTTAAAAAGATACTTATGAGCTTCAGGCACCCTGTAATACCTATCCGGTTTAACGGAGCAGGAGCAAAAGAATCAGGATTAAGAGCCTCTGTAAAAACATCTTCCACTACATCCAAAACAGGAGGTATAGCCAAGGCCTATGCTGGGGTAAAACAAAAATTCCTAAGCCTTTTCCTGGAATCAGAGAAGTCCTGACCTTCCCACTTAAAATGCTCCCTCATGGAATGAAGAGTTTCTGAAAAAGAAAAATCCTCAGGAGGAGAAGCAGAAGGAGTAGAATCATCCACATCAGAATCAGAATAAGGAGAGTACTCCTGCAAGTCTTCAACCGAAGACTCTGAAATATCTGAAGCCTGCTCAAAACTCCTAGCTCAGGCTCCACCCTAGGTCTCTTATCAGGAGGGCATAGAACCCCTAATCAAAGTAATCAAATCTTCTGCCATTTTAAGCATATGCTTCTTGGGCACAGTTCCTGAAGAGCTAGGGGTAACACCAACTGAAGCTAAACCTGGCCTGCCCTGGGAGAAGCCTTGGAAACAGAAGGAGAGGGCCTAACCACCCTAGGCAGGGAGGGAGTATAGTAACCTGAAGCCCCATCAGCCTGGCCTGCCTCCTGAGAGGCCACATCCTGCAATAACAAAGTCTCTCCCTGGGATCCCAAAGAAACCTCGGTGGAAACCACACCCCCACACTCCAAAGAATCGGCGTCGGCGCGTCCGGTCGGTTCCTTCCTCCTAGCCTAGAGTTTGCTGCTTTGTTCTTGGCTTCTAAAGCGGCGTCGGTCGCATCCGGCGGCATTTTATAATTGCCGCTTCCGAAGACTAACCTGGCACAATCTAATCTTCTCTTAATAGTGCGCTTATTGAATCTAGCACAAGGCGACACCAACAACGTCGTGCTCAGGCCCTAAACAAGGAATACACAAAGTATGGTAGTCTCTCACGGTATCTGTTTCCCACAAAATACAATTATTCACTTTTTCTGACATCCGGTAAACCACTGAGGCAAGAAAAACTAAAATATTCCCCAACGGGTACTTAATAACTTTGACTCGGTCTGAAACTCAATCGAACAATTTCACTTGCAGCGCTGCTTCTGCATCGGACCATGCGGCAAAAAGACTGAGGATATGGCGTCGGTCATGCGCATTTGTACCCTGGCGTCCTGATGTCAGTCAAATGCGCCTTGACCAAGCGTCAGCCTATACTTTTGATATTCGGGCCGACCGAGGACAGCGGACTACCCAAGTGTAAGGACTGCAGCAATGTGAGATGAAGAACATCAAACAGCTGATCAGATTTCCTAATAGTCTTAGTCTTATCCAAATAAAATCTAGTCATCTATGTGCATCTAATGTGTGCAGCACCCCCTCACAGGCAGATTGCGGAGAGGGGAGAAAAGTGGGCAAATAAATAGACTGAGACAACTCATTAACCACCTTGGGCATAAAAGAAGGATTAGTACACAAGGACACTTTTCTCCTTATGAAACACCAAAAACTATGAGGACAAGCCATAAGAGCTTGAAGCTCAGACACCCATCTTGCAGAAGTAAGGGCCAACAAAAGTACAGTCTTCCAAGAGCAGTGTTGTAAGGAAGCTAAAGCAGCAGGCTCAGACGGAGCCAAAGTCAATTTTTCCAAAACAAAATTAAGATCCCAAGGAGGAGGAACAGGCTTCCTGGGAGGCCTAATATGAGGGACACCTTTAAGAAATTGTTTAGCCTCAAATCTAGCCAAAGGAGAACAAAAAGGCAGACAAGCATAGACAGCTGAAAAGTGGGCCTTAACAGAATAATAGACCAACCTAGCATTATGCAATTCAGACAAATGGGACAGAACCACAGGAACATCCACAGAAAGTGGATCCAGGTTATGAGAAAGACACCAAACAGAAAACCTCTTCCATTTGGATAAGTAGGATTTCCCAGTAGTGGGTTTCCTGACCTCTTGCAGGACCCTAACCACATCCTCAGAAAAAAAGGTGTCTACGTGGAATCAAAATCCTGTCACCCAAAGTGTCAGCTGAAGAGCAGGCAGGTGGGATGGATGACAGATCCTTGTCTTGTGTGAGTAGGTCCACCCTATGAGATAACTTGTGATGATTTCCCTTGGTTAAATGCAGATGAGGGAACCAATGCTGTCTCAGCCAAAAGGGAGTCACCAACAAGATTTTGGAAGAATCCTGTTGAATTTTGAACAGGACTTTTGGAATGAGGGGAAGGGGAGGGAACGCATAACGAAGCATCCCCTTCCAAGAAAGACAGGGTGTCCACCTTCCAAACCAGAGGATCTGTGACTCTGGTACAAAAGAGAGGAAGTTGTCTGTTCAGATTGGAGGCAAATAGATTTCCAGAAACGCATCCTTGTGAAGCATCCATTTGTGGGACTGAGTTAAGGACCTGCTCAGACTGTCTACCACCATGTCTTGACCTGAGGGAATGTAAACTGCCTGAAACGTCACTCGATACTGGACAGCAAGATCCCACAACAGGAAAGCCAACCAGCAAAGATAAGATCTTGATTCCCCCCATTTGTTTACATACCACATCACTGTGGCTCTGTCTGTAAATATCTTTAGAGGTCCTGGGGAGGAAAAAAAAAAGAGGATGAAAAGCCCGAAGCTCCAGCAGAAGAGCCCTCTTCTCTGACATCAGTGTTCTTTCTGTTGAAGAGGCAAACGCATCCCCTGCATGTTTAGGGAGCCAAAAGCTGTTCCCCACCCAATGTTTGAGGTAAATATGAACAGCTCTTGAGAGGGAAGAGAGGGGGATGAAAGGGGCGCTCTGGGTTTTCAGACAATTGCTGAATCCACCAATGAAGTTCTTTATTTAGACAAGGAAGAAGAAGAGCTATAAAGTCTAGGGGGTGCGCATGTTGAAGCCAAACTGACTTCAAAAACCACTGAAACATTCTCATGTGGAGTTTGGCCAGAGGGAGAATAGGGATGATGGATACCATGAACCCCAGAGCTCTCAGAAACTCCATGGCTGTGATAGAGGCCAGAGGAAGAAGAGTTTGAAAGAAGGAAATGAGGGTCAAGACCTTTGGGAGGAGGCAGAGATGCCAGCAAAGGCACTTAAGTTTACTGTGAACCCCAGGGTTTGCAGAAGGGAAATGGCAAAATGAAGATTTTGTAGGAGGATCTCTGGAAAGGATACCTGAAATAAGAGGTCGATCAAGTAAGAAAATACTTGTATCCCTTGGAGTCTGTAAAAAGCAAATCACAGGAGCTAGGCATCTGGTGAATACAACTGTGGCAGTAGAGAGGCCAAAGGGCAAAGCAGAAAACTGAAAATAATAGGAACCATCAGAGAAATGCAAAATCTTCCTGAAAAGGGGATGAACAGGGATATGGAGGTAAGCATCCTTGAAATCCACAGAAACCATAAAAACCTGAGGAAGCAGCAATGGGAACAAAGTCTGAAGGGATAACATTCGAAAGGAAGGAACCTTCAGAAAAAGTATTCAGATGACAAAGATCCAGAATGGGTCTCCAAGTGCCCTCTTTCCTGGGGACAAAAAACATTCTGGAATAAAACCCCTTCCCCCTTTGAGCATCAAAAGATACTGAAGCACCTCCGGAAAAAAGCTTAACTGTTCTTGAGGTGGCTGCGAAATGCCCATGAAGGGGGGGGGGGGTAGATTTCCAATCCATAAAATACCCTTGGCAAATGATGGAAAGAACCCAAGAATCTTGGGTGATGCTTAACCACACAGGAAGAGACAGAGAAAGACAAAGAGGAATGTGGCTGGGAAGAGACTGACATTAAGAGAGCAAGCACCTGGTTTATCAGGAAAGGAAGGCTTATGAGCAGGAGGGGTCTGAGTAGACTTAGCAGGGGGAACCCTCCTATCACCTTTCTTGCCTTTAGGGGGAGGATGAGACTGCCTTCTAAAAAAAGCTGGTTTAGTAAGGTAGTTTCTCAAACTTGGGGCACTGGTGAAACACAAATGTTTCAGATCCTGTAACTCCTTGCCTTTCTGCTGCAGGGACTTGAACAAATCAGCCGCAGCAGCACCCAACATTTACTGTCCAGAGGAGCATCCATCAATGTAGCCTTACTATCATCGGGCAGAGGTTAAACCTGAAGCCAGGAATATCTTCTCAACACACAGCCAGAAGCAGCATCCCTAGAGGAAGCATCTGCTACATCTAAACTACATTTAATGGAATGGTGAGACACGTGGGAAGAAGCCCCTAACAGAGACAAAGCAGAAGTCTTACCCTCAGAATCAGGAAGGTCAGAAATAACCTAAGAAGCCAGAGAAAGGAGAGCCAAAACATATCTGGCCATATGAGTCTGACAATTAACAGCCCAAATGGCTACGGTGGCTAAAGTATAAACCTTTTTACCCGGCCTTTCCATAGTTTTGTTGTCCTTATCAGAAGGAAGAAACTTAGTTGATGGTAATAATTTAGAAGGCTTACTGGATGCTACAGAGATCACCGGAGGGTCAACAGATGGACACTTGCAAAGGAATGTGCAATCAGGCACTTTGTAAAACCGGTCTGGTTTCTTAGGAACAGGGGCTGAGAGTCTGGAGCCTGAGAAGCAGAAGAGAAAGAATTCAATAAAGCAGCCAAAAGAGGAGGAACAGGAGATGGTATGGGAGACTCCATTTGAATGAGTTCATAGTAGCTCCTCTGCACTTCAGACACTTGGGAACAATCCCATTTAAAGAGCTCCTTCATCCTGGCAATGGCATACCCAAAAGAAGTCTCCTCAAAAGGGGATTCAGGACTAGTGGACTTCTCTCTCAGAGCCATACTTCAGAGGGGAAGGGATCTGGGTAGAACAGGCCAAGGATTCCTCATCTTCCTCAAAGGAATCCTGATCCCTAGATCTCTTCAGAGGGGAAGATGACCAAGGAAGAGGCAGAAAAGAGACCCCCTGATGAGGCTTCAAGGCTGTAAGAGAATTGAACAACCCTTGCCTGAAATTCTGCCATTCACTTTGAGGGTCCTTGGGAGCAAAAGCAATATGCTTTGTCTTCTGCTTCTTTTTTTAAAGGGACGTCCACCTTATGAAACGAAGAAGGCTCCAACGCCAGCCTATACTCAATAATTGGAACCCCCTTAGGCCCTTTCATGCCAATCAGCTGCATTTCCCTTGACCATCGGAAACGGATATCTGCAAGGCCTCTGGGGATATGCAAGAAGCTGGATCCATGCCAGCCTCCGGTCGAGGCAGAGGAATCTAGCCCAGAAACCGGATGATTGTTGGAGGAGGCACAGCTAAAGAATCTAATCTGACTTTTTTGGCCACCTTCTTCTTAAAAGACAGCTGACCCTCAAGCCGGAAAGTACCCTCCATAGCATCTTTCGCGAAGAGCTTTAGATGTTGGTTCTCAAGATAAATGGTGAGAGAAGAAAGATGACTACGTAAGATCTTTGGAACAAAAGCCTGACAATCTTACAGGATGTATGGTCATGAGAAGCTCCTAAACAGAACAAGCACTGTTGCAACCATCAGGCTAGTTGCCCAACACAATGCGTCTGAAATTCTCCAGGTGCAACTAACACTAGGTAAGACTGCAATCCAAATTGTAGCTTGCTATAGATCCCCCACCATACCCCAAGATTCTCACTACACCTTTCTAAACATACTGGAAAATATTAAGATAGAACCAAACACCCTAATACTGGGTGATTTTAACTACCCTGCCATTAACTGGGAAAACTACTCATGTACCAACACCTTTGCCCAACGGTTCTTGGAATTCATAAATTCCAATGCCCTGGATCAACTAATCCATAGTCCCACCAGGGGCTCCAATATCCTAGACCTGGTCATTACCAACATGGGAAATCGATGCTCCACACCTATGGTCACCCCCTCGTTAGTCAGGTCTGACCATAAGCTAATCATCCTTAACATCAACATCCCACCCACACCCCCCAGTAAGGAAACCTCCATAAAAAATTTCTCCACAGCCAACTTCATGCTACTCAAGTCAGAAGTGACAAACTTCACGACACCCATGCAGATGGGAACTGAAAGTTCAACTGCTGAATCCTACACTAAGGCACTGTACGAGCACATCCATTCATGCATGAATCGTGCCATCCTAAATAGAACCAAGATGCTCTCATCCAAAAAAAGCAAGCCAATCTGGTGGTCCCCTGCCATAAACAAACTTTACAACAAAAGGAAGAAACTGTTGCAGGAAAGAGGAAAATCCCAGGATGCAAAAAAACTCCCTTACCAGCCTCAGTAAGAAACTGAGATCCCTCATAAAATCCTCCAAAGCTAGTTACGAAAATAAAATTGCCAAAGATTCCAAAGACAACCACAAGGCATTCTAGAACTATGTCAAGAATCTAAATGGCAATGTTCAGATCTGCTCTGAGCTAAAACAGAATGGCATTAAATATACTGATCCCAAGGATATTGCCAATATCCTGGCAGATCGATTCAGTGCCAACTTCACCCCCCTTTCACCCCCCTAAATGGCCCATCTCAATACCGGAAGATTGCCAAATTCCGGTAATAACGGCCACACAGGTAAAAAAACGCACTCTCCAAAGCAAAGAATACAGCATCCATGGGACCAGATGACATCACGGGCTGTGTACTACATGAACTACAATATGAACTGGCACCTCACCTAAGTGTCATATTTAATCATAGCCTCACCTCAGGTTTCATGCCCACTGAGTGGCGCAGAGCTACAGTTATCCCACTCCACAAAGGGGGATCCACCTTGGATCCCGGAAACTACCATCCCATCAGTCTGACAAGCCTTATCTGCAAGGCCATGGAGCTTATTATCATGGAACTTATAAACATAAACATTGGCAACCTTCAAACACTGGACTCCACCCAGTTTGGGTTCGTGAAGGGCCGAGCTCGTCTCCTGGACCTGACTGACTTCTTCGAATCAGTCTCCAGAGCCATGGACAAGGGTAAGGTGGTCCACACAACCTAGCTAGACCTTGCCAAGGCCTTTGACACCATCCCCCACTATGGAATCATAGATAAACTTACAAAGCTGGGCATTAATCCCTACATCACCCAATGGGCTGCTAACTGGCTTACTGATAGAACCCACACTGTAAAAGTAGCAGACTCCAAATCCAGCTCCAGAAAAGTGACAAGTGGAGTACCTCAGGGTTCAGTCCTGGGACCGCTCTTGTTTGGCATCTACTTCTGTGAAGTACAGGCCAACACTAAGGGACTCTGGGTAACAAAGTTCGCAGATGACTGCAAACTGGGAGCCATTATTGAATCCCCAAATGATGTGGATACTCTACAAAATGGCCTTACAGAAACAGATGCTTGGTGTCAGAGCCATGGGCTCAAGCTCAATGCCAAGAAATGTATGGTTATCCCCTTTGGGAAAAAAACATGCATCTGTGAATTACCATATAGGTGGCAGTACACTAAACGCCGAAAGTGTGATGAGACTTAGGAACAGAGGTGGACAGTGGTCTCACCTTCGATAACCACATTGCCACAACAGTCAGGAAATCCTTCTATGTGGCACACCTCATCACCAAGGGCTTTTCATCCAAAAAAAGGAGGTCATTGTCCCACTGTACTCATCCCTCATTAGACCCGTTATAGAATACAACGCCCCATTTGGTATGTACCTCTCAAGACATCTGCAACAACTGGAAAGGCCGCAGAAATACCTCACTAAAAGAATCACAGGCCTAAAGCAGATGCCCTACCCTGACAGCCTTAAAAAACTCCAGCTATACTCTGTCGCATAACGTCTACTCAAAGGCGATCTCTGCTTAACATACAAGGCCATGCCAAACCCAGAGCTGTTGGACATGCTACACTTAAAGAAATCCAATCCCTCAGAGCCACACGTTCCAGGGATCTAAACCTTGTCATCAGAATAAACAAAACATGCTGGAGGAATAGGTTCCTGACACAGAGACTCTCCAGACTCTGGAATACATTGCCCATACATGTCAAACAGAGTGCCTCTTTGGCCCTCTTCAAAAGGAACCTTGACGATTGGATGGGAGAAAGGAAATTCACCCCAGGGATCACGTCAGTTGCCCTGCTAGACAGGGGTCCAGGGAAGTAAATAATGTGGGAAGAAATAGCCAGGGAATTGTTATGGCTAGGCTTGTATAGGCCCTAGGGCTGATAGCCTAGTACCAATAAAATTTTTACTAAGTGCTGATAGTGTGTTAGCATTGTATTGGTCTGTGTGTCTTTAAGACGATGGAGTTCTTAATTAATTTGACTGACTGCTTTTAAATAGGGAGAAGAATGCTGCTGTTACTCAAGTTTAAAAAAGCAGCTGCTAGGTGGGAAAGCGCTTACTCTGTTGTTATATAGCCGTGGTGATTAAATGTATTTGTGCTTCTGTACCATTTGACAGAATCGTTTCCAGGATTCGTTTTTCATTTACAAGAGGTCTCTTTCCCCAGACAACTCCTGTACCTAAATTGTTTTATTTTACCATACCTGTAACAGGTACTGGACCCCCCCCCTGTACAAGCTAGCTATTACAGCTATACTAGGGAGAGCTGAGACAATAGTAAATGATCTGTGGAACTGTCTTTGGTCATGCCAGAGTCACTAACTGAAGGCTGAGTCACTAATTTTACTTTTCTTTTTTTTTATTTTAAGTACAACTGGAGTGGAAGCAGTAGGACCAATGGCTGTTCCTCTGGAGCAAGACAGAGAGAAAGATACTTCTCAAAGCAGCAGGAAAATTGTGAAGATGTACCTCATTTTGGCTGCTGATATACTTTTTTTTAAAAGGATGCAGCCTGTCAGCAGTCAGAAAGTAAGGGAGTGGGAAGGAGGGGAGTTACACCTTTGGCAAGCGGCCAGGTGCTATGTCCTTGGCAGGACACTATCCATAAGTTACTGCAGCAGTGAGAATGAAAAACATCATATATTATGTACAGTATTTTTTTTTTATAATTTTTACTGAATTATAACTTATGACACAGGCAATCACTCATTTATAAAAATGAAAAACTATACTGACATTCTCAGTTACATTAGACATCACACATCCTCTGTGTAATCATTGTCAATTCAATATTACACAACTCACCAAGTTCCTGCCTTACCTTAAACCTCATTCAGTCTACAAACATATATATTTATATTCTGCATGTATTGTTCCCACAATGCCCATTTTTATGTAATTTGCTACTACCCTTTTCTAAACATCCCATGTCTTTTATCTGTGTCACTATATCCACTACTTCAAATACAGTTGTTTAACTGACTTCCATTTTCTAGTCAAGCTTTTTTTGGCAGTCACCAGAATTGAACTTAGCAAGGCCTTAACATGTCTAGGCAATTCAGATCCTTCTTCCGAGCTCAAAAAATAATTTGCTTATGAAGTTTGTAGCGATTTTTTTTTAAGGCCTGGCAACTCACCATATTCCCAAAAATATGTTAAATTATTTATTTTCTTCCCTTCACACCTCCAACACTTGCAATCTACCTGAGGAAAAATCAAGTCAGCTTGGGGTATTAAAATACCTATGCAAACATTTTCAAGCAAAACTCTTTAATCTTCTGGACCATGGTGCATATTCGGGAGCCATACATATCCCCCCATTGTTTCTTTGTGAATTGCTTATTCAGTCTCTCTAATCTTTTCTAACTTCCTCGGATTGACTCCTATAGTTATCATGCAAAATTTGATATGCCCTACTAATTATCCATTTTTTAACAGCAGCTTATTTTCTATATTTAACTAGAAACTCTACCAATGCTGTTTTTACACTTAATATTCCTCTATCCCTTTCTGTTTGCCTACACTCTATCAATCCTTGACGGGGAAGGCAGTGTCTAGCCTGCAGTCAAGGTGTATTCTTGGCATCTTCCAGTTTATTACCTTTCCCTCGCTAATGATTTGCTCCCAATACCTTGGTTCTTTTGCCAGTTTTCTCCAGTAAATTCCTGCCCCCTCTTACCCATTCTCTGTAGCCCTAAATGCAGTCATCCCTATCTGCAGAATCTCCATTTCCATGCTGGCTTAGTTTTTAGAATACTGTCTTCTACCTTATGAATATTATATTCTGTATGGCTACTGTTACTCTCCTCAAGGATATGCAACCAAAATCCCACTCTCTCCTTACTTCTTAAGCTTCCTCCATTTCATCATCATCCCTTTCCACTTTGAATTATAGCTTTCTGCTTGTGCTATGTAGCTGAGCATTAACTGTGTAGCTCTAAAATATCCCTTCAAATCAGGAAATCCCAATCCACCTTGTTACACTGGATGGATCAACTTATCCTCCTTGACTCGTGTCCTCATTCCCTCATATAAAGTCCTTCAACTCTTATTAATTGCTATCCACAACTACTCTTCTGGCTGATAAAATATGCCTGACCTCTGTTCAAAACTAAAGGGGCTAAAAACATTTCCACTGCTTGTATCTTGCTGTCCATATCCATAAAACAAGAGCTTACAGTTTTTCAGTTTTATTATATTTTCTTTAGAATGTTTCCTACGTATCCTTAGCTGCTATAACATAATCCTTTTAATCCATATTCCTAAGTAATTCATTTTATTGTTCCCTCATAAACATGGGTACTGCTGAACCAATTTGTGTGTGGGGACATAGTTTACAGCTATAACCTCAGTTTTATTTTCATTAATGTTATAGCCCAAAAATGACATGAAAGTGTCTCAAAATGTTCCACAACCCTCAGATGTCCTTTTATGGTTATATCAGGTACAAAACAGCATCATCTACAAATAAAGCCAACTTTTCTTGATTACCATACCGATTACATCCTTGAATTTCTGAGTCCTTTTGCTTTCCTTGCAAAAGGTTCTAAATTTTATTTATTTTATTTACTTATTTTATTTTGCATTTGCTTACTGGAAAAGTCCAGCTGTAATGAAGTGAAATGTAAATGTAATGAAAATGACAAAGGAGAACAAGTACATCTCTGTCTGTTTCCTCTATTCAGACAAAACGTCTGAGAAAGGAAATCCCACTTTAATTTTTGGCTCCAATGCCTCATATATCCTCCTAATTAACCTTATTATTGTGTCCGGGAATACAAATGCTTCTATTGCCCTACTTGTGAAATCCCAGCTTACTCTGTCAAATGCTTTCTCTGTATCAAAACCCACCAACAATAGTGGTATCTTCCTACATTCTGCTTCCTCCCTCTGGATCATGAATGTTCTAATAATGTTGTCAAATGATTACCTCCCGTTCACGAAACCACACTGATCCATACCTATCAATCTTGGCAACACCTATGCCATTCTTTTGGCTATTACAGCAATTTATAATCACGTTTTAAAATTGAAACGGGCCTATATGAAGCTACTTCTGATAGGTCTTCACCATTTTTAGGTTTTATAGCCACCACAGCTTTTCTTCTGGAATGTTGGTGCTTCCCTTCTTTTTAAAATACTGTTAAAAAAGAAGTCATGTCTTACCATAACGTTCCATCTGTGTTGTACATCTTTATTCATTCATTACTGGTAGGACTTCGGTTCCATCCTCGGAAATGACACGGCCATTTCCAAGCTTGCGCCAGCCAAAAGCTCTCAGCTAAGACCTACCCATAATGCCCCTCTCACAGTCTCTTCAGATAGAGTTTGCCCGCCCTTATATTATAGAGAAAATAAAAAAGACAGTAGGATGCTCTGTCTGAGCAAATACCTTAACTAGGATATCCTAAAATCCACCAGGAGTCCAGGCAGGGAGAAGGAGGGCAGGAAGTAATGAATGACTAAAGATCTACAACACAGATGGAACGTTATGGTAAGACACACGTTTTTTATCGGATGTTGTAAATCTTTATTCAATCATTACTGATAGGACCGAGTCCCCAGCTATTTGAGTCCTGGGTGGCCCTAAGGAAGGATATTCCTGAGCACCATAGACCTGAAAGATGCTTGTCCCCTGGAGGCCAAACCCAATTTGTAATGAGTGATAAAGGTACGAGGTCTTGCCCAAGTGGCTGCTGTGCAGATATAATCCATAGAGGCTCGGGAATGAAAAGCCACAGAAATAGCCATCGATCTAGTTGAATGAGCCTTTACTCTGGAAGGTAAAGACAGTTTATTCTGATGTAATGATGTTTCTAAGCCAGGAAGATAGAGTCACTTTGGTGACAGGTTTACCCACTCTGGGTCCCGCAAAGCCCACAAACAATTGATCCATTTTTCTGAAAGATTTAGTTCTGTCTAAGTAAATATGAAGTTACCTATGAACATCACGGGTATGCAAAAGATATTCCCCTCTATTTGAATGTTGAGGGAAGAAAACCGGCAGGTCAGTAGATTGGTTAACTGAAAACCCAGAAATGACCTTGGGCAAGAAGAATGGGTCAGTACATAGGGACACTCTTTCCCTGTGGAAAATCAAGTAAGGTCTCTTGACACTCAAGGCCTGCAACTCAGATACTCTTCTCACTGAGGTAAGGGCTACTGAAAGTAGAGTCTTCCAAGACAAATTTTATATCGCCTGAATTAGAAGGTTTGAAAGGAGGGCTTGTTAATGACTGAAGCGCCAAAGTCAAGTCCCAAGGCTCTATGGGGTTGCTTGACAGGAGGTTTAACATGTAATACTCCTTTCACGAAAGTTTTGCACAGATGGTGTGACACAACAGAAGCATTATCTAATCCATTGTGAAAATTTGCGATAGCTGCTAAATGTACAGTAATTGTCAATGCTGAAGGTCCTGCATGCAGAAGAGTAGTCAGGTATTGTAGGATCTTCTGAATAGGCATAGAGAAAGGATCTATGTCATGATCTTTGGCCCATGTAGAGAATCTAGCCCACTTACTAGAATAAATTTTCCTGGTGGATGGTTTGTGCAAAGCCAGAAGAATCTCATGGACAGGAGATGAAATATCAGGTAGCCTGGCAATCATCGAAAGTGGAGAAACCAAGCTGTGAGCTTGAGGCTGTGACACTGGGTTGAATCAGTCCCTGAGGGTGAGATAGCAGACCTTGGGATTGATCCAGGATCCACGGGCTGTGAATCAGATGAGGCCATAGGAAAGGGAACCAGACTTGATGGGGCCAATAAGGGGCAAGGAAAATCACTTTGCTTCTCAACCTTTGAGCTTTCTGGAGGAATTTCAGGATGAGGGGAAATGGGGGAAAGGCATTCAGCAGACCCGGGGGCCAATCGTACGTCAGAGCACCCCTCGGTGACTCCCCCTGAGGGGGGATCAGGGCAAAGTAGCTTCTGCATTTCTTGTTTAGAAGGGAAGCAAACAGGTCACAGCAAGGCCTGCCCCAATGGCACAAGATCTGATCCACTATTATAGGACTGCGGGACTACTTGTGAGGCATCAGGATGCTCCTGCTCAGACTGTCAGCAATAAGGCTGGAACTCCCTGGAATGTGCATTGCTATAAGAAAGTGGCTGGAAGCCATCACCCAGTGCCAAATTGTCATGGTTTCCCGACACAGGGGGTAAGACATGGTTCCGCCTTGTTTGTTGATATGCCAGACGACTGACATGTTGTCCGACTAAATTGCAATGGTTCCAGAAGGGAGGGATGTATGGAACGTTTGCAACTCTAAGAGAACTGCCCTCAGTTCCAGGACATTTATGTGCAAATTGGCCTCCATGGGGGACCAGGTGCCTGGGAAGGTCTTTCCCTGGAAATGCCCCCCCCCCAACCCTAGCAGGGAAGCGTTCGTGGTCACCGTGGCCCTGGGCTGGAGAAGGCAGAACGGTCAATACCAAAGATATGATTCTGGCTTCATCCACCAAAGCATTTCTTTCTTGCAAAGATTTGTAAGGCATATCAAGTGGTCGACAGGATGGGTTAATCGACCATTGTGATGAAAGGAGCCACCGTACTAGTCTCATGTGCAACCTCACCAGTGGAACTAAGGTAATGGTTGCTGCCATAGAACCCAGAAATTGTACTACAAGGCATGCTGGTACAAAAGTCTGTTGGAGGAGGACTTGAACCTGGCATATTATTTCTGACAGCCTGTGAGGAGGAAGGGAAGCTTGACAGGATATTGTGTCGAAGATCACTCCAATAAATTTGTTGGGGACATTTGAGATTTTTTCTTGTTGATCGTAATCCCTAAGCAAAGAGCAAGGCCTTGGAGTGTAAGAGAGGCTGTGGATGAGAAGATTCCAAGTCATGGCGGTAAGGAGCCAATCATCTATTTATGGAAACACCTGGAATCCTTGTAGTTGAAAATGAGCTACTACAACTGCCATACATTTGGTGAACACTCGAGAGACCAAATGGCAGTACCCTGAACTAGTAGTGATTGGCTCCCAGCCAGAAGAGGAGAAATCTCAGGGAGCGCTGGTCCATCTTTATGTGGTAATATGCATCCTGGAGATCTATAGAGCACATCCAGTTGTCCTTCCCTAGAAGGGGAGGATGGACTGTACCGTGACCATCTGGAATATTTCAGGATTTATGAATTTGTTCAGTAAGCCGAGATCCAGGACTGGTCTCCAGTCCCCTGTCTTTTTTAGCACTAAAAAGAACCTCGAGTAAAAACCGGATCCTCTCTGGTCTAGTGGGACTGGCTGGATGTCTCTTTTTCTTAGCAGCTTTTTGATTTCTAAGGCTGCTACCTCCCTCTGACTGGGTGGAACATCGGAGATTCGTTTGACAGGTGTGGGAGTAAGATCGAATGGGATAAGGTAGCCTCCGATTAATATTCTCTGCACCCATGCATCGGAAGTGATAAGTTGCCAGGCTTGTAGGTGCAGAGAAAAATCGATCCCCGACTGCTTCCAGAGGAAAGCAATCGGGCCGCTGCTCAGGAGCGCTAGTAGGGTCGGCCGGAGAAGGAATCTCTAGCACCCTGGTTACATGGACCTCCTCTGCCCTGAAAGGGGAGTCTTCTGGATGAGTTGCCTCCTCTGCCATGGGGCGATTGCTCACCACGAGTGTCACGAAAAGATCCTTGTGACGTTTTGAACCACAATTTTCCTCCCCTCTGGTTCCTGGAATAGGATCTTGGGGGGGGGGACATATGCCCACAGCAGACAAGGTATTTCTGTCTTTCTCACTTCATGACAGTGTGTCTCGTACTTTGGGACCAAAGAGTGAAGATTCGTCAAAAGGCGTGTTGACGAAGGAAGATTTAAAGAGGTCTGCGAAATCACACAAACACATCCAAGCATGCCATCTCATGATGATGCCTGATGCAGCTGCTCAAGTTGCCCCCATGGTAGTGTGAGATATCAAGCGCATCGAAGAGTTCGAGATAGATTCCAGGGTAGCCAGCTGCAAAGCGACAGCGTCACACATCTCATCAGGCAGTACCCCTGCCAAAAAGAGGTAGACATCTTAGAAATTAGGTCGCCTTGGATGCGAGTGAAGTGTGCCAGATAGTTCAGCAATCGAAGGGCAAAGGTCGCTGAAGTGTAGGTCTGCTTCCCTAGTCTGTCCATAGCCAGAGACTCCCTGTTTGGGGGATGAACAGTGGAACTATCTTCTGCCAGTTCCCTCTTGGTGGCCGCTGCCACGACCATGGAATTAACTACCAACTGCTTCGACCAACTGGGCTGGTCTTCTGGGATGGATAAAATATTGTCTGGCCTCCACGGGATAGGTTCTACATTGTCCAGGGCCTTCCAGGTACGTTGCAGGTTCAGTTCTACAAGCTCATCTGCAGGTGGGGTCACCCAGGAAGTAGATGGCCAAGCACGGAAGGCCTGCAAGAACACCGATTCCTCCGAACAGTTAGAGGACTTCCAGTCTTCCCTCTGCTTGAGGATCTTGAGAATGTCTCCAAATGAGACATCTTCTGAGGGAGACCGTAGGGACCCTTCTCCCTCATCGCAATCGGTGTCTTCAGTGATAGATTCGTCAGGGGAATCAAGGTGCTTCCTCTTGCACCATTTCTTCCGGGGTGGCTCCCCAGTGGGATCTTCTGAGAAGGACTCCGGAGAAAGGGTTCCCTTGAAGGAAAGGTCTTCCGGCTCTCGTGCTTGGGATCCTAGAGTAGGGGGCTGGGACAGTTGCATGCTAGAGGTGGGTTCTGGTGTCGATACCATTGGTGCTGACTGCGAGCCTGTTGAGGCAAGGGCCCTCTCCATCACCTGGAAAGCAGGTCTGCCCAAGGAGGGATGGGAGCCCGGAACCAAGAAGGGCAACCTCAGAACCGGGGTCACACCCTGCCCTGAGGAGCCCGCCTCCAGGTGAGGAGCTCTGAGAGGACTGGTAGCTGTTGGTGAAGCTGTGGCCATAAATGGTGCCAGCAAAAAATAGGCGCTGGACTAGGAACCACTGTGCCAACTGCCCAATCACTGCTCCGAGAGTGCACCAGTTTGAACAAAGCCGATGTGCCAAGAGGAATCGCTGCCGACAGGGGAACCTCCACAGTCGGAGCAGAGACAGCATGCACCGGGGTGGTCATTGGTACCGAAGTCTCAGAGGTCTGGGAAGAGGCCGGAGGAGGATATACCAGTGAGTATGCCGTGAAAGGTTCCATTCCAAAGGGGACCAAAGACTTAGCAGGGGTGGGCAATCCTCCAGCTGCCAGAAGCTGGTCCACAACCCACACTACATCTTGCTCTGAAAGGCTCCTGGTGGATCTGTAGGAAGCTGCTGACAGAGAGTCAGATCTTTCAAGAAAGGGGCTAAATTGGTGCCCCAAAACAGGGTTGTAAGTTGGAGAATATCCAGTTCTGGGAAAGTGTTCAAACTTTGGAACCGACTGGGTCATTGTCTGTGGAACCATATAAGCTATTGGCACCATGGCCAGGGATGGTGCCAAAGTGGGTATGGTAGTCAAAGCTGGTGTCAAGACCAAGGACGGCACCGAGGACGATGGTGCCGAAGCTGGTACCGCAATAGAAGTCAAAATTAGAGGCAGCACTGAGAGAGAAGACATAGAGCCTGGTGCTGAGTTTGTCTGTGCCGAAGGTGCAGGAGAAGCTCGGTGTCGACTCGGTTCCGAAACGGACAGAGATGTAGGAACAGAGTGACTCTGTTTCTCTTTGTGTTTTTTAGACTTAGGAGGTGGTGAGACCTGCATCCCAGAGACAGCCTCCGAAAAAGGCGTTTACTTCAAACCTTTGAATATCAATTTGTTTTTGCGCTCAGCCAGAGTGTGATTACTGAAACCTAAACAGATATCACACAAGGCATTTATATGGTCAATGCCCAAACAATAAACGCACTGAGCATAACCGTCCGAGTTGGGCATCTTATGCCTGCACTTATTGCACTGCTTAAACCCCAATTTAGCTTTTTCAGACATAATGATACCACACTAATTTAAGCTGACAAGGTAAACAGTCAAAAACAACAACAGCAGAGTTAAAGAGAAAAGTTTTTTTTTTTTTTTAATATATATATAGAGAGAGAGAGAGAGAGAGAAAGAAAAGAGTACCAGCAATGGTATTTAGAAATAGCCCAAGTGGAAAGAAAGAGGGCCTACCAAAGGTAGGAGGGAGGGACAGTACCAAGGATGGTATAAAAGTAACTAGCAAAGGTAGAGAGTAGGAAATAGAACAACTAGAGGAGTCTATATACGAGAGAAGAAAATTAGTGAAAAAAACTGACTAAAAATTTAGGTATTGAGAGAAATTTACACAAAACTCTACATTTAGTTTTGAGAGAGAAGGCTTGGCACATCTGATGAGGAACGTGGCAAACGAGATCTGAAGAGACTATGAGAGGGGCATTATGGGTAGGTCTTAGCTGAGAGTTTTTGGCTCGCGGGAGCTGGGAAACGGTCATGTCGGTTCAGAGGACGGAACCGAAGTCCTTTCACTATGGAATAAATAAAGATTTACAACATCAGATCAAAATCTTCCATATCATTATTACTTTCTTCCCTCCTCGCTTCCAAACTTCCACAGGAATACCATCTATTCCTGGAAACTTTCCTATAGATTGGTTGTACATCACCATATATATATCATCTCCTCCTATTCTAACTTAATAATGGAGCCTCATCCACCTCTAACCTTGGCATATTTAATTCTTCCATAAATATTTCCATTTGTGTTTTTCTTTGATTCCCATATTTCCCGACCTTTCCACTGTGTGATTCCTTACAACCTGTTTTATTAGAGGGAAGATGGGATATATGCAAATGACCCCTTAAGACAACAGGTGTTTCAGCTATATGTCAGTTCTGAATGCCCATAACTTTTTAACATTTGTCATGGACAAAAACAGGCCAATAAAGTCAAACCCCACTAGCTGTGGACATGCATGTTTCAGCCTTCGTATGGCCTCATCAGCACAGGATAAGTTGACTGTTTGGCTAAACTTTGGAAACACAGGTTTGTCGTACTCAGCTGATGTCCATAACCATTAGGGTGGCTGCAAAATATCCCAGCTAGCAAACTAAATCAATGAGTAACAAGGTCATATAGACAAACCAATCAGTAAAAACTAAAAGAAAAATCTAACCAAGCTAGATTTTCCACTATGTGATTCCTTAAAACCTCTTGCATTAAAGGTAACAACAGAGGTCCACTTATTTTGTGCTGATGATGGGGTTGGCTTTATTGGCCTAAATTTGTTCATAACAGACTTGAAAAAGAAAAAAGTCATGGGCATTCAGAACTGCCATATAGCTGAAACACCTGATGTCCTTAAGGGGTTATTTGCATATATCCCAGGTTACCTCTGATGCAAGAGGTTTTAAGGAATCACACAGTGGAAAATCTAGCTTGGCTAGATTTTTCTTTTAGCTTTTATTGATTGGTTTTGTCTGTGTGACCTTGTTACTCATTGTTTTACAACTCCCTACCTTATATACATTTTCATAAAATTTCCAAAATATTTCTAATACCTCTAAATGATCTCTTTTTATTTTCAATGTTATACGCTCCCTAAGCTTCACAACAACACACTCTGTTCTTTCTTGCCTCAATCATGGCTCTGGAGTTATGATAAAAAAAACAGTTGTTTAACAGCAATATTTCTAAATTCATACATATTAGCCAGGTGGTCCCTTACTTTCTCTTCAGCACTCTACAGTTGCACCTCTTCTTGTCCTGATATATTTCCCCTTATTCTGCAATACTTAAACAGTTCTTAGTCCCTCTAAATACTTTTTGTTGCTTCTTAACCATCTCTCTTTTTTCTTTCATTTATACCACATTTTTAAAGTCCACTTTAATTTTATCCCACTCCCTAGCTATATTGTCTAAAGACATTTCCATGTCCTCAAAATCCTTTTTTTAAACATAGGTAGTGCTCTTTTATCTTAGTTATTATTGTTGCAGGATCTGAAATAGTTACTGATGTTCATCAAAACTTTCAATTAAATATATATATATATATATATATATATATATATATATATATATATAAAATATATAACTGTGAAATATAAATTCTGTCTAGTCTAGCCTGGTGTTTGTACCTTGGGGAATAATATGCAATTTCTTTCAGAGTTCTTACTGCTGAATGCACATATTCCATACCAAATATCTTCATAAACATTCTTCAAAAATCTACCCTTTTGTTAACTTTTCTCTTCTAGCCCCCCCCCCCCCCGATACTTCCTCACTGTTGGAAATCAAATTCCAATCTCCACTTATAATATCCCCTGCTGAAAGTTGATTATTTCTCCCTGTTTTAAGTTGAATAAAAATACAAGCCAGCACAATATTTCTCCTTGTCAGGAGTCCCTTACTACCATAAATCTATTACTACCCCCATTCTATCACTATTGGAGATCCTTGAGCATTAAATTATGCCCCTTTCTCTTTGCCCAGATATTCCACTGAATAAACATCCTGAAATCCTTTCTTTATCAAATCCATATGCTCAGTGCTTCTCAAATGCGTCTCCTGTAGCACAGCTATTTGCACTCTGCATTTCTTAACATAATTCACTGCTCTTTTTTTTTTTTTTTGTACATACCTGTGAGACCATTTATGTTCCAAGATAATATGGAAAGTTTTGCCATTATGATAACAGGTGGGAGCGATAACTTATGTTTAACATTTTTAAATGTCACTTTTCAGCTTTTGTGTTACATGCATGTGCTTATATTTTGGCATGCTCATATTTTATTTATTTATTTATTTATTTTACATTTGTTGACCGGGATGGTCTGAGTGGATACATGCCCATTTTCAGCGGAGGCCCGGGGAGAAAAGCTCCACAT
The DNA here is from genome assembly GCF_019279795.1 of Protopterus annectens. NCBI lineage: Eukaryota > Metazoa > Chordata > Ceratodontiformes > Protopteridae > Protopterus > Protopterus annectens. The sequence continues at coordinate 1,295,587,028 of NC_056743.1, read as the reverse complement.
TGACAGTAAGTTACATACATGTTACATAGATGCATATTGTTTCATTTAGTAATTAATGCATATGAGGAGAAGACATGAAATATATGTATTATAGAAAAACATCTTAGGAATAGCAATCACAGACTGCAACAGATAGTTTTCTTCCCTAGGTTGTCCTTTTAGCAAAGATTAAAGGGCTTCCATTTATGGGCAGAAAAATTCTCAAGGAAATATGGGGTTAGGTCAATTGAGAATAAAGGTCTAAAGTTTTTATACTTGGATAGTCCTGAAGAAAAGTATGATCTTGGCTTACTGAAGAGGAGTTAATCTGGGTTTGAGCATTGGCAAAGCCAATGTGACTTAAAATGGTATTTTAGACTCTTTTTGAATTGGGTTAAGGAGGTAGTAAGAGTGAGGTTGAAAGGAAGGGAGTTCCATATTTTTCCAATGGCGTTGGCAAACAGTGCATCACCCCCCGAGTTGTAGGATTTGACTGTTTGGACAGGTAGCCTGTTTGATGAGCGTAGACAGCTGAGACTGGTGTAGGGTATAATTAAATTTTTCAGTGCAGGAGTGTTGTCAGGTTGTTTGAGAATTTTAAATGCTTCTATGAGTTGGTTCTGCTGGAGAAGGTTTGGTAATTCTATCCAACCGAGGTTTCTTAGGTTAACACAGTGATGGGTTCTATAGGGCATGCCAGTTGCAAATCTGGCAATATTTATAACATGAGAGTTTATTTAGGTCAGATTTGTTAAGGTTAGTAAGCATGGGGGAGGCATATAGAAGGGTAGAGAGAAGATGTGAGCGGGCAATGGCCACTTTGGCAATTGGAGTTAGGAAAGATTTTATCCTATATAGTGACCCAAGTTTCTTGTTAACGGTTTGTGGTTAATGTGCATGTCGAATCTAAGTTTATTGTCAATGGTAACTCCTAACAGTTTAGTATAGGAGTCTGGGGAGATGATAGTCCCATTGTTGGATTGTATAGTAAAGGATATAGGAGAGGGTTTATGGGTTGGATGGAAGAGTACTAATTTGGTTTTGTTTGGATTCAAGATCAGTTGACAACCGGATAGCCAGTTTTCTACTGCAGTAAAAATGCATTGGGTTGTGGTTAGTAGGTTAACTGGAGATGTATCAGAACAAACTAGCGTCCAGTCATCTGCATATTGAATACAGGTGACCTCAGGGATGGCTGTGTAGAGGTCATTAATAAAGACTGAAAAGAGAAGAGGTCCCAATATGGAACCTTGAGGAACCCCTATGGTATTTGGTAAGAGGCGAGAGAGCTTATTCTGCCAGAGTACTGCTTGTTGCCTATCAGAGAGATAGGCATGAAACCAGTCCAGTGTTTGGTTGTCTAGGTAGAGAGTTTTCAGAGTGTGGAGAAGTAGCTGGTGGTTAACCATATCAAAGGCCTTTGATAGGTCCAGAAAGAGAGCTGAGGATATTTTTTTGTTATTCACTTCCTTTTATACTGATATTTCATACTGTTGCTCATTGTCATGCCCATTTGAACCTATGTCACATCTTACAAGACTTACTGTTTTAATAAAAACCTTCAAAAGAACAGACATACTCCTAGAATACCCCTAAAACCTATTAACTCATCACAAACACACACAACTATGTACACCTTCAAATAATGAAGTTTAACCCTCCACACAGGAATAACTGTTCTGGGACCGATAGCTACACTCACAGGATTTAACTGACCTATAATTAAGAACCATGAACAGGTAATCCAAAGATATTAATGAAGTGATAACACATTGACAGTTAAAATAGAAAAATATATTTTAATAAAAGAGAAAAATACAAAAATTGAGAGCTTTCATCCCTTCAACAGGACTTCATCAGAACAGCATATACATGGCATCACTTCCTTTTATACTGCCAATTCTCAATTAAAACCATGATTAATCACACAATTCACATGAATTTATTAACCAAAGTATTCAACAAACAAAATATGAATATAAGTGAGATTTATTGTTGCAAAAATGATTACACTTATAACTATTAATTTATAACCTCCACACAGTAATGTATTATATACAATACAATAGGCAGGCAATTTAAAGACTACCTACATAATTAAACATTAATACATTACTTTTGCCTAGATCTGGGCAGAAATATTCACTTTTTGTGAAGAATATTCCAATAACCATTAACTCTAACAGAAAATGACAAAACAAATTATATATATTACAAAATATAACATGATAAATGCAATAAAAACACACCAGCAAACACGGATTAATAACTATTTCATAATGTAATTTCCCATAATTTTAGAACTGGTTTAATGGAAATGTGTTCATTTAGTGAAAGGGTGGAGGTGGCATTTAATCTCAACTGCCATAACAACTCCCTATACTGTAATTTGGTCCACCCCAGGCATAGACATCCACCAATTCCAAAATGCCAAATTTGAACTTAACAAAACTAGTATACTTGTGTGCATTTAAAAAGGGCATGTCTGTCATAAAGATGTTTGGAAATTCTCTTTTTTCAACATATGTTCAGTTTTTCCCCACATAAAAACTTGGACACCCAGAATAAATGGTAATATAAACAATTCCAGAAGTCTAACAATTGCCTTTTTGAAGTTGGACAATGATGTTAAGACAACTATTCAATGTCAAACTTTCAGATTCAAAAATGAACAGACACTGCTTATATGAACCACACTTAGAAGTTCAATTCCTCTTATTCATACAAGTTGAGGAATACAAAGATGTTGATGTCTTGACTTTATCATACCGGTCAAGTAATTTTTAACATTAGGTGCAATCTTAAAAACAAAATGGGGTTTGAGTCCTAAAAAGACTGTGAATGTTTGCATTAACTATTAATAAATTCCAATTACTTTTAACTATAGTCTTAATCTGCTGTGAGCATTCATTGTATTGCATGGCAAGCACCCTTTCAAAAAGGGTACTTCCTTCCCCATTTCCTTAGTCTGAAGAGTTTTTCTTCTCTCCTTTTTCATTTTCCAGATAAACTCCTAAAAGGGCTTTATATGTCTTGCTCCATTCATCTAATACTTAATTCAAAATTTTAAGAATAAAAATCATACAGGTATCCTCTAAATACATCACTCTCATAATGTCAAACTCCTCTTTTACTTCATCTTAAGAAGAGGTCATCCTTGCTACTCTTACACATTGCCCTTTAAGCAAATGCGTTTTAAAAAAAGGTGGATGAAAGCTTTTAAAATGCAATTAAGAGTTACTGAAGGTTGGCTTCCTGTATATCCAAGAAGTAAATGCTGTCTCAGAAGTTTTTGTGTGTGTCTACATAATTAATACAGTGTTTACTAACATTATATGTACATTTCAAAAATGTAGTTGTACTATTTAAATAATTAATAAAAGGGGTCAATTTCCTCTTCGGGATCATCCTCAAGTACAAATACATGTATTCCAGGTATCAAAAATATGCTTTATATATAAAAAAAAAAAATACATAGAGATAAAAAAAAAAAAACATTTTTTCCCAAGCAAGAAGCACCAAGTTAGCATAAATATGGCACATTCAAAGAAGATACCATTATTATTAAGAACTAAGAACCCGAGTTCCATAATTAATTTAAATCACATCAGTTGAGAGGGATTTAAAATCAAGTAAACTTTCATTGAAAATTAGCAATCCCTCATCATTTGGAATGGAGGTAAAAAGATAGATAACATCAATTGCCAAAAAAAAAATTGGGTTTTGGACCACACCTTGGGGGTTAGTCTCCCAAAAGTCAGAGTCTTTCAGCAAATGTGAATGTTCTTGAAAAACAAATCTGAGTTGCCTAACAATATACACTATCAAGGGGTAAGTCTTGTAGCCTTGTGTAGCAGATATAGGCCTAAAATGGGGATCCAGGTTGTTATGTACTTTTAGAATACCAAAAATTTGTCAGTGTAATTGGTTTGCTAATTTTGAGAAAATCACGGATCACTGTAGAAATCATGTCTTCAAAACAATAAATTATCCAAAATCAAGCCAATTTTTTAGATATGGTATGTTATGTTCTGGTTTCTAAAAATGAAGTTAAGTAGATATATTATGTAGGATGTTAAACATGGCACTTGTGTAACCAATGCTGTCAAAAATGACAGTGCCACTTGCTTTGTCAGGTTTCATTGTGCATATGGACCCATCTTTCCTTAATGATTCAAGCAAAGTATACTCGTTTATGTTCAAGTTGTATCTTTTCAAAATTCGATTATTCTTTGCCTGTTTGTAAAGATACATAGTTCAAGTTTTCTCAGAAAATTGAATTGGTGTAAATTAGGATTAAAACACACTTTTCTTCCTCATTGAATTTCTAATATTTTGTGTGTCCATCTTGTTGTAATTACAGTCACTAAAAAACAAAGCTAAATTAATTTTCCTGGTGAATAACTTAAGTTCAACCAGGGAATCAGCTTGATCAAAGGGGTAATAAGGTATGAATTTATATATTTTAAAAAAAGGAAAATAAAATGCTCAAATGTAACAGGCAAATGACTGTAATTAAAAACATTGTAACTATTACAATCATAATCCCGATAGTACCTGTAGTGGTTACCATTTTTTGCCCTTCTCTTTCTTCTCGTTATTCTGACTGTATTGACCCTTGCACTTCAAGTAATTGTGTACATACTTGTACTCAGACCCGGATGATTGGACTGGCTTGCTAGCCATTCTAATCTCTGTAAAACCAGAAAATCCTTATCATCATTTACGTAAAAAAAAATCCTGAATCAGATTGTCCACCACTACGCTTTCCTGTGGTACTGAGGAAGACTCTGTGGCATTACTGGAACTGGACTATGAAATTACATTTTTTGACAGAATACACAATTTTTATAGTGGGACAAATCTCCAATTTCTTGTTTTTCCCACAATAATGTTTAGTCACATTTAATATCAACTTTTCTAAATACATTCTCATAATCCCAATTGATATTTCACAAATAACAATTCATCTTTTACAGATTTATTCAACACTTCAGTTTCATCAATCACAACAAATTCAATCAGTTCAAGTCCATGGTAAACATGTTAGTAAAATCATTGCATATATGACAGTCGTAATCTAAACCATTAGATAACTTGAAAATCCTTAATTTCTATGGCACTATATGTAATTTCAAACATTCCTTAAAATATCACTTATCCAACTGTAAACTTCCCACTTTTAGAAGTTTTATTTTAAACTTATAAAGATAATCCATAAGAGAATTTAAGTTACTTTGAACTCTTAAACCAAACTGGTGATTACCACCCTCTTTCAAACTAGAAACAAATAGTGCATCAGTGGCAAACTGAAAGTGGTTTGTTCTTTGGCATACTCTCCCATTAGAATCGTAAAACTAAAATTCTACAGTACCTTCTTTCACTATGTCCAGGATACCTATCATAATACTCCATGCCAAACAGTGTTGTTATGTTGATCACTCAGTTCCAGTAGAACTGCAGGTACTGCACGGTCACCATTGTGTAGTTGCCATCAAAATGTCCATTTCCTTTACCCATACAAGAAAATCTAGAAGCGACCACTTGCCTAACAGAGGGCTGGCTAAAGTGTTCAATTAAACGGATCAGATCCTCTTTAAGCGATCTTACATTCAAAGTCAACTGTTTAAAATCCAAGTCCACAAGTTTAACGGAACTGTCAAAAATGGAGTCATCACTCTTATTCCATGCTTCCATCTCCATGACCACAAGGGATGCCAAAAGTACAAATACTGATAACTGGAAAACTGGCATGAAACATTACAAGAAACTACTAGGAACCATGAAAATGTAATACGCAGATGTTAAAGACGTGCCACCATTTTTGACAGCAATGATTGTTTAACAAACTACATAATACATCTACTTGTGTTCTGGTTTCAAAACATGAAGTCAGTATAGCATATCTTATGAAAGATTTGAGTTTGGATGTGTTTTTGTTTGAAGACAAGACTTCTACAGTGCTCCATGATTTCCTCACAATTAGTAAACCAGTTATACTGACTATACTTGGTATCCCAAAATACACAAGAACATCCTAGATCCTACTTTTAGGCCTAAAGTGCTGGCACAAAGCTCCGAACTTGCCTCTTGGCGGTGTATGATAGGCAACTCAAATTTGTTTTTCAAGAACATTCACACTTTCTCAAAGCCTCACAGGACTTTCTGGAGAGACTAACCCCCAAGGTGTTGGCCAACGTTTTTTGACAATTTATGTTATCAATCTTTTTACCTCCATTCCAAATGATGAGGGATTGCAACTTTTCAAGTGAAAGTTTAATTTAATTTAAATCCCTCTCAGCTAATACAATTAAATTAATTATGGAACTCATGCCTTTAGTTCTTAATAATAATTTTATCTTCTTCAAAGGTGAAATTTTCAAACAGAATAAGAAGTTAGCTAGGAGGGCTGACTGTGCCCCCATTTAAGCCAACTTGGTGCTTCTTGCTTAAAATTGTACGTTTTCCCTCTATGCATTTTGGGTTTTGTAAAACATACTTTAGATATCCAGAAGAAATATTTGTACTTTGGGATGGTCCTGAAGAGGAAATAAACCACTTTATTAATTATTTAAATGCTACAACTACAGCTTTAAAACTTACAAATTATTTTAATAACCACTGTATTAAATACTTAGACACATTATAAAAACCACAGAGATAGGATTTACTATCAAAGTATACTGGAAGCCAACCTTCAGGAACTCTTACTTGCATTTTAAAAGTTTTCATCCACTTTCTTTTAAAACAAGTTATCTTTTAGGGCAATGTATAAGAGTAGCAAGGATGACCTCTTCTCATTAGGAAGAGGAAGATGAGTTTGACATTATAAGAAGGATGTTTTTAGACAGAGGATACCTGTATGATTTTATTCAGAACATTCTGATTGGGGTATAAGATGAATGGGACAAGAAATATAAATTATTTTTAGGAGCTGGTCTGGGCAATGAAAAAGCAGAAAAACATGTTCAGACTTAAGAAATTAATTTGAGAAGGTGCAAGTCATACAATACAATGAATGTTCCCAACAGGTTAAATATATAGTTAAAAGTCACTGGAATACATTAAAATTTAATGCAAGCATTCACAATTTTTTAGGACACAACCGCACGTTATGTCAGAAAACTACTTGAAGAGTATGGTAAAGTCAAGACATCAACACCTTTATATTCCTCAACTTGTATGAACAAGAAGAACGGAACTTCTAAGTGTGGTTCATGTAAGCAGTGTTTGTTTACTACTGAATCGGAAAGTCTGACACTGGACAATAGTCACTGTCCAACTTCAAAAAGGCAATTGTATGACTTCCAGAATTGCTTATATTGCCATTTGTTCTTAAGTGGGAAAAACTGAATGTATGCTAAAAAAGAGAAAGCACAACCATCTTTAAGACAAAGAATAACATGAACAATGCCCTTTTTAAAACACACACAAAAGTGTACCAGTTCTGTTAGGTTCAAATATGGCATTTTGAAAAAGGTGGATGTCAATGCCCAGGGGAGGGGAGAGAATGGAAAACAAAATTAGAGTACAGAAGTTTATTATGGCAGCTGAGATTATATGCCACCCCCCCCCTTGGATTAAATGGACACATTTTCATCCAATCAGTTTTAAAATGATGGGCAGCAAAATTATGATTTATTTATCATTATTTGTTGGGGTGTTTTATTGTATTTATCCTATTATATTTTGTGATGTATATTTTTTGTCATTTTCTGTTAGAAAGATTTAATGGATACTATGATATTATTCAGTAAAAGTGATTATTTCTATCACAGATCTAGGCAATATTAGTATTAATATTTTGTTTATTATGCAGATGTTTAATTCTAGTTAAGTGTAATATTTTTTTAAGCAAAGAATCTCCCTTATATTTGTATTTGATTTATTGGATATAAATATCTTGAATAGTTTATTCATATGAATTATGTGTGATTAATCAATCATGGTTTTAATTGAGAACTGGCAGTATAAATGGAAGTAATGTCATGCATATGTTATCCTGATGAAGTCCTGCTGATGAGAGGTCAAAAGCACTTAATTTCAGTATTTTTCTCTTTTATTAAAAGGTATTTTTTCACTTTAACCATTGACGTGCTAACACTTCCTTAGTTTTCCAGAGACCTATAATTAAGTTTATCCACACTAAGATGAATGGTACAGCCTGTGCTTCTACTTACACTTAAGTCCTGTCTGTCTTTGTCTTATCTTTATTCCTCTCCCAGATGTAGAAAACAACTTGAACACTTTCAGAAAATATTAATATTTAGCCTAAACAAGTACTGTCCTCTTATCAGCTTCTCTCCATAGAAACATAAGGACCAGATACATAGTTGTCTTCAGCTAAATGCTTCTCATGTTACACTGCTAACATTGATTTGCTAAAGGAAAACTTTTATTACATTCAGTGTTCTCTTATTTAATAGCTTCCACTTAAACTTTTTGTTAGATCAAGCCAAGGGGCTTAATCCAGTCATTCCCCTATGCAAAATTAAGAAAAAGCATATCAACTCTACTTGTATCATAATCTGCATACATTTATACCCCACATCAACAACCCAAGATTACAGCCTATTATCTTAAACATACTTTTGTCCAGACTTTCTCCTCTTTTCACACCGCAACGTCTACATTTCTTAAAACTAAAAATGAAAGAAAGAAAGAAAAAAGATCGGGCATCAGTTTTCTTTAGTATACTTAGAACACACAAAAACGACCGAAAATGCTTTACTATACAACATACAGTTTTGTCAAGAAATGTTTCATAAAATTACTGTTAAGAACAAAAACTGTTTTACTTACAGTTACCTTTTTTCCCTCATCTTCCCTCCCCTTTAAAGCTCTTACAAACATTAACAACATGAAGTACAGCAAATGCTTTGGTGTCTCTACAAGTTTAACAAAGTAAAAAAAAAAAGTCCAATATTTCCAGTTTTTCTGTTCAGCCATATTTCGGAAACGTGACTGGATGTTTTGCAATCCCACATCTATTCATTAAATTTCCCCGTTGCTGGTTTCTTCCTGTTAAGTCTTCACCTCCCAATTCCAGTTTCTGGTCATCTCCAACATGCTCCCAGTTCTTCTAGTCAACTCCTATACTTTTCTCTGTCTGTGAAACATTTTCCTTGGAACACTGGAAAAGATTTCACAGGTAAAGTCTCTCTATGACCATTATTATCAGAAGAATAAGAATCAGTCTCTCCTTCTGTTTGATAGCTCACTTTTTGTTGGACAAATTACTCTGATCCTCCAGGAAAAAAATACTCTAAACATAGATTCAGCTTAAATCTCACAACTACATTTTACGATTGCTGGAATATGTTCGGTCCTCTTCTGCCTGGTGTAGAGTGAGTAATCATTTTTCACAAACACTCTACTATCTCCAACCTTTTGTACTTTGTCCTTCGGACATTTTTTTTTAGAATGAACTCTTTCTGTTGGTATGATTACATCTTTACTAATGGAGGTCTTGGCTGCTTTCTCATGGCCAAGTTTGGAACATACCAACAAAGTGCCCTTTCAGTTAACAACAACTGCTGTGCTATACAAGTCCAGCTGCTTATTTGGATTTTCATAAAAGTAATACAGTATGTCCTTCCCGGTTTCTCTGGTACAGCAGAAAATCTCAGGTTTTCCCTACTTGCTTTGTTCTCTAAATCTACCATTTTTGAAACGCCTCCTCTTGAGCAGTCTCTTACTCAGCCAGCCTTTTCTTCATTTTGACCTCCAACTGTTGCAGTTTTATCAGCACATATGAATATGTGTTTAAAGCTTCTTCCATTTTTTCCTGCCTTTTTGAGTTGATGCGCACCTTCGATTTTTGTTAATCTGCTATGAGCACATTTTACATATTTTTGATTCTTGACTACTGGGAGTCAGGTCTTGCACCAAAGATGGAGCTCGAACTGCTTTTTATTGAACAGCTGCACAATTCTTCCCAGCCAATGCTTTCTCCTTATCTTTTTGATTTTCTTTCAGGTTCTCTATATTTTTTTTTTTGCTGGCATCCAGGCAATGTACTAACTAGCAAATAACTTAAATTTACCCAAAAATACAAATTCACTGGCTCTCTTTTCTGACTTTCTGTTTTCACACTGGGGAAAATGAGCAGTTACTCATTTTGCAGCCATATTGAAAGTATCCTGTATAGTACTTTAATATACAACCTACAATTATGAATTGCAAGGAATGTGCTCCCAATATACTGGGTTCTAATATATCCAATATAAGCATTAGTGAGTAGTGTACTGTGAAGTTTAAATGTTGTTTTTGCATGCTAATTAGAAACAGAAATAAAGCACTTTCAACTGTATCCACTCTGTCCTTGGCATTTCTTTGAGGATCTCAGAGAAAAACACTAAATAAAGAAACATTTAAACAGGCATGCACCATTATACCTGTTGGAGATCTATCATAAGTGAGAGGTAGTTTAATACCCTTAAGAAAACAGTAGAGGATGCATTAACTTGCATCTGCTAAGGAGGTTCCATTTTTATTACCTCTTAGGACTTGGGGATGTGGGTGTTTTGCACATGTTCAGTTCAGTGGATAAAACTCAAAAGGCAATATTGCAACTCTTTCTACCCAAGTTACTGTCTCTCTCTCTCTCTCCTCAATTTCCATTTTAGTCCTACAGCAGAAAATGGTTGGTTGGTTTCCAGGCCACCTTTTGGACAAAAACTCACGAGACTGAGATTCATTCCATTTCACTGACCTATAACCATGAAACTAGAGAGATCGGTTTCTTATTCTGTCTGGTAACCTTTCATACTATCTGAAAGAAAAATTGCTTTAGATACACACCCTCTCCTGACATTACGGCATCATTGTCTTGCCACTGTTCTGAGACTTCTCTCCTCCCTTGATCTACCTCAGGGCTTTTTCACAACCAAACTTAATTTCCCTAGTAGGTGTGATGGTGTTAAATGAATCAATCATGCCAACAATCATAACAGATGTGCATATTGCTTTGGTGCACAAACACCATCTGAGGCTTGTGACATGTTAACATTTAAAAAGACGACTCTATGGGGATAAAAGGAAGCAGGTTTGTACAGTTTTGTAAGAACATACAGTTACTGAAAAGTAACTCTATATTAATTCCGTGGTATCCTTAGACAGGCAAAGGTGGTCTCCATCCATATCTCCACCCTTCTCTCCCTGTATTTATCCAGTGAAATATCTCTCAGCTAAGTCTGATCAGTCATCTAAGAAAATTTTCTTTATCCAGTTTGCAAAGTCATTCAAGTAGTCATCCATTAATGCTAAATGTACGTTAACTGGCCAAGATCAAAACAATGCTGTCTTCTGTAAAAGTTTCCGACCATAAATATGAAGAACCCCTCCCCAAACACTTCTCATCTTTCAGAAACTGTAGTTAGCTAGTCTTTAGGACTTTATTCTCATGTCCAATCTGTCCATACCCTGGCTTGAGTGGTGGTCTGCTCTTCCCCCTCCAGTCTGTTGATCTGCTGCTCTTTCTGCCATCAATTATGCCAACCTTGTTAATGCCACTATGGAGCTTTAAAAAGAGGCAGACAAGTCTCTATCGTGCCCTTAATCATTTGAAAAGTGCAAAAGTGGACAGGATGGGTTGCAGGTGACCATTCCCCTCCTGGCTCCCGAGATTCAATGTCTTTTCTACTTCAGGTGCAAGAATGCTGTCTGGAGAATTCCTGTCTAGGTTCATAAGGAATGACCATGTGAGTCAATAGAAGTTTCATTCTTATGATAGGACAGCGTCCCGACTATGGTATCTGTCAAGATTCAATGGAACAGACCACCAAGGACTGTACCAGGCAAGCTGGCTCTGTAGGTGAGGAGGGGCTCACCAATTTGTAGGTCTGACAAAGAAGTGAAGGGTCCCTAGAGTGGCGTCCCTGGGAATCCAGGCTAAGGAAACTTAGGAAACAAAATTGGCAAAGTCTGACAGCTCCTGTCCTGAGCTGATAAAAGGATTTAAAGGCAGAGGCAAAGGAGAGCTCCTAATGAAGTGCAGAGAGTGGAGTAAGATTTTATGGATTTAGGTCAGAGTAGAAACAGGATTTGCAATTAAGTTGTCAGGGACTGCAAAAGTTGATCAGATTTAAGGCCTTTTTTGTTCACTCCAAAAAATAGAAGAGTTGAGCATTCTGGGGAACAGTTTATGTAAATTTGTTCATATTCCCTTTTTATTTTTGGACAAAGGCAAAAAAAGGTTTTGTGAGGCTCTTTAGTCAGATAAAGTGCGAAAAATAAAAGGAAAGGGGATTTTTTCTTCAAATTATAGTTGTCTTGGGATGGAACCAAAGTCGAGGTCCCGAACCAGATGGCAAATCAAGTTGATTGACAAAGAAAACCCCAGGGTAATATAGTGTAGGCCAAAAGTTGGGTCGAAAGAAATTGAAGGGAACAAGAAGATCACCCCTCCTGGGGTTTTTGTATCTAGAAACATAGGCTGGCTAAATTTAGATAGAAGAAGAAGGGAGCATTTCTGATGGGAGCAATTAAGTAAAGGAATTCAGCTGAGGAAGGCCCTGCAGAGATATCAGGACCCTTAATATTATGACTTCGGAAGAAGTTTTCCCTTGAGATGGCTGCCAACAAGACTCGGACATAGAAAGAAGGGGCCAAGAAGGCGGCTCAGAAACTGGAACTCAGGACTTGATGCTGAGGGAAAGTGAAAGAATCAATACAGGTGGTCTGAAATTTTAAGAGAAAATGGACTGAAGAAACAGGGCAAAATATCTATTAATATAGTTTTAGCAGTGTGGAGGAGGATTGCTTGAACTTACTTTGAGAAATCATTCTCGAGAAGAGGAAGCAAAGCCTTAATATCAAAGAAAGATGAGGTTGAGAGAAGTGAGTTGGAGACCAAGGCTTGCCAGTTAGAATCTTGACCCGATAGAGAATGAAGTGGATAAGCTGCACCAGAAGGATTGGTGAGGGGGAAAAATCAGGGCAGAGTAATGAAAGGGGAAGGAGGAAATTGATTTGGGGCTGATGCTGGAAGCTTTGGCCAACTTGTAGAGGGATCGGAAATCGGGGAGAGCAGAAAGGCCTTGAGGGGAGAGATCAAAGGGCATTTGTCTCTGGGGGAAGTAGCAAGAGGCCAAAAAGGGGGAGAAAAGGTCCTGGAGGGGAAGGCTTAAATTTGGCCTTTGAGAGAAATTCACCAGACCCATTTGGAAATATTGGCAAATTATAGATTGTGAATTCCCACTTTCTCCCACGGACTTCCGCTAGAGAAAAAAACTCCAACAGTACTTCTCACCATAGCGTCAGGATATATGCTGGTAGCCTCAGAGGATGCTGGAGGAGATACAGTTGATTCCCTGGATATAGAATGTAGAGAGTCGTCTGGTAGGAGATTTGAGTCCCTGGGCTAAGAAACCAGAGCAGGGCTTGGTGTTGTCTCGCACTTGACTCATTGTCTCTGTTTGTTGAAAGTCTACAATTAACAGCTTCCAATCTTCTTTGGACTCAGGGAAGCACTAAGGAAAAGCTCGGCCGATGTGGGGGCGCCCCGTCCACTCGAACGCTGCCAGTTGCGCAGGTGGTACCTGCTGGGCATCGACCCCCTGGCGAGATACTCGGCCCTGATAAGACAGCCCCAATGGTCTGAGAGGGAAGATCCGCATTGAGTCCTGTGTGCCAATGGGATGTTTGCAACCAGAAAGGGATGGCTGGTAGAGCAATGATCCATTGTCAAGCCGACCACTGTCAGAGTCTGGTGTCACTGAAAGATGGTGCCAGGAAAGGGAGGGTTGGTAAGAACCTACCAGCCCAGAAGGCATCCTGAGAGCGTGCTAGGGGGGATGAAAGGAGAAAGAGATCTTGCCTGCCAGAATGATTGGCTTTGTACTCGAATGTCTGAATGAATTCTGGGCAGGGTTGTAGAGAATATCGAGACCACAGAAGAACTCGAATGTCTGTTATGAGAAGATCAGTAGAGAACTGACAGGAAATAAGCCAATAAGAGATGCCTGGTTGTCTGCAACACAGACCAAGGTATTTTAAAAAGCTACTTTAAAGTACCTCCTTGTGGTGGCTGACAGGCCTGAGTTGTGTCTGGCCGGGAGCATTTGAATAAACTGATGGCTGTGGAGAAATTCAAAGAGCTAGTTGTTTGAGCCAATGATCAGACTGGGGTGTGAACGTGAGACAGGGGGGGGGGTGGAATGACTGGAATGACCTGGAACCCAGCCCGGATTTGAAAAGAAGCGGAAGCTGGTGGTGGCTTGTGGGTCTGTGAGAGGACCCTCACGCCTAATGAGAGTGACAATTCCTCTGTAAGTGGAGGCTGATTGACTGAAGAAGAGTGACCATTGAATCGACCAAAGCCTCACTCTCTGAAGATCAAAGGGAAGGGCAGAGTTCTAGAGGGAGCATCGTCTCCACTCTTTGTGAAGAGAACAAATTCTTCCGGACTTTTTGAGTCTGATGTTGCTCTGTCTGCTGCACTTGCTTACATGCAGTTTGTTGGAATTGACTCGAAGGCGAAAAGGAAACCGGGTGGTACATCTGGAAGGAATTTTGTCTGTTGGAACTGAATATAGGTCGGAATTATGTAAGACTTGGAAAGACATCTGAGTGGACCCATCCTGAAAGGAAGAGGGAAAGAGACTCTCCTCGGGGTGATAAGGATCCTGAACTGCTGTTCTTCGAGGTCTGTCTTGGCTTGCCCTCATTTTTACCTTCTGGGGCAAGTCAAGCCTGAGCTCTAGAGAGGGGACAGACCTTAGAAACCCCCTCTCCTTCTAGGCGTCTTGCTTGTTTTGCTATCCTGCCTCCTGGTTTCTGACCCCTCTGCAATCCAGGGAGGGCCTTGGGGCTTAATCAAACCACAACTTGATAGTCTTCTGTCCTGCTCCTTCTTGGTCTAAGGGTCCTTCACCCAGAACTCAAACACTGAAAGAAGAGCAGAGTCCTGTCTAGATCTCTGCAAGTTCCTTCACCTGAGAGACCTCCACAAGGCCCCACCTCACCCACCAGCCATTGTCCTTTCTGCCTTAAAGTGAAAAGCAAACCATCATAGAACACACTTATGAGCCCTAGGAGCCATTTTCTGACCTCTTTGACACCGTAGGCTGCTCAGCTTTCGCCTCCAGCAGCAGATAGTAGGCAAGTGAAAGAAGTTTTCCCTCGAATGAATATGAATTTTTGGTGAGCCCCTGTTTTAAATGAGTACCTGTGCTTATCACTAAGCAATTTAAAGGACCCAAGGAGCACCCTCTATCCTGTACTACTTCACCCAGCTCCTTAAGGATATCACTCGAAGCTGAGAGAAAACATTTGAAGGACAGCTGGAGGCCTATATCAGGTCGCTGACAGAAACATGGTCCGGCAGTGCGAATTGGGATGCACGGAAGTTCCTATTTGGTGCTTGCGAATACACAGAAGGCCATCAGGGGACACTTAAAGTGAGGCCGCAGCCACCACCACTGGATGATATTTGGTTAGCCTCCTAGGAAGGGCTCTACACTCTCAGGGGCAGCCACGCAAGATCAACCCTCCTATGTGGGGGTAGAAGCGGAGACCCAGGGGAGGCAGGGCCAGGGCCAAAGGTTAGGTCTACTTATAGACGGACTCATGGAGGATTAGTTGGCCAGCCTCTTTGGGAGGAGATCATGCATGGAGTTCGAAAGAGTCTGAGAAGTGATAGGACTCGGAGAGGAGGAGACTTGGGGACCCTCTGAGAGTCTCAAGTCCAGTACCAGTGATAGAGGGACTCTCCTTCTGGAGCCTCTTCCTCCTCCTGAAGAGATCTTCCAAGGAGGTCATCAGAATCCTGGAGAAGAGAAATTCCATCTCCAGAGGAGGGTCTCTGGGAAACCTGAGGGGGAAGAGGAAGAGAGATGAAAACAGGCAGGGCAGAGAGAGGTCAACAGGAACTATAGAGGGAGGAGCATTAGGAACAGACCAGCACACTCTTCATCAGGCTGAATGCTCCCAGGCAGGTCCGAGAGAGGAGAACCCGTTCGAAGAGCCCGGAGGCAGGTCCGAGAGAACCCAGTCCGAGAGCAGGATGTCGGAACCCCGAGAGTCGAGAGGCCGACCCACTCCAAGGCGGAGCTGAGGCTGGGGAAAGGGTCCGATCTCTCAGGAGGTCATGCCACTCACCCCCCCAACGAGCCACCGGAAGGTCTAGAAGAGGATCTCTAAGATCAGAGTAGGAAGTGAAGAAGGGGAAGGCTGAAGGGACAGCAAGGGCCATGGTCCCCGAAGACTCCAACTCCAAGACTGGGAGCTCCACTCAGGAAAAGGTTGAGGAGGACTAGAGGTGTGGACTGATAGGGTGTGACCAATGTAACCTTATGGAGACGACCTGTTGAAACCTGTGACGTAAGCGGTGAGCTGACCCTCTCTCTGACCACTCTCCACTTTGTGGATCCCAAAGCCTGCGTCCGATGGCTGAAGTTCGGGGAGAGGCCGAGAGTGGAGGAAGGCCAAGGCTCGAGAAGGAGGACCTGACCTCGAGCTCGGAAGGAAGAAGGAGCCATCGGAAACTATAGAACCTAGCAAAACGGACCAACGACAGAAGCTCGCGAGCCGAGCCGGCGATGCCACAATATAAGCCACGTCGGAGCCCATCGGAGCTTAATACCGATCGGCCGATCGGACATGACGGTTCGCATGAACCACATGGTGGTCCCGCCGTCGGGCGACCGTGAATCAGTGGTCGATGCAGAGGTCGGCCGCCGGTAGCCTGGTGCCAGAATCCAGTTAAGCCAGATCAATCAGCCGCGAAGTCGAAGCTCAGAACTCAGCAGGTTTTTGACACAGAAGCGGCTTTGACCTGAGCCCTGGGCCTTAGAGCGCAGTCTTAGGTGGGCCGAGAGCCCGGAGAGGAAGCCCCCCAAGGAAGAGCCCTCCTGAGTGATTTTGTTTCTTTCTTCCTGAAAGATCTACTGGAGAAACATGA
The DNA here is from genome assembly GCF_019279795.1 of Protopterus annectens. Lineage (NCBI taxonomy): Eukaryota > Metazoa > Chordata > Ceratodontiformes > Protopteridae > Protopterus > Protopterus annectens. The sequence goes on along the minus strand of NC_056743.1, from coordinate 1,295,570,146 downwards.
TGACTCCAGCAGAAGAGTATGCAGGCAGGAGGGCCCCAGGCAATAAAGGCAGATAGTGTCTCCCGTACAGCAGAGACATCACACACAGCAGCAGACTTTTCTTTCTGCGACCTTTCTGGTGACACACACACACACACACCACACACACAAGAATTTAAATTTAAATTTAAAAAACCCAAAAACAAACAACACACACACAAACACACCTAACAGGGATGGGGGGGATGGATAAAAGTTAAAATAAAACTAAAAAGAATAAAGTCTGAAGAAAAAAATTAAAAAAAAACTAAAAAACTAAAAAACTTTTGCTATTTTAAGTTAAAAGTTAAAATTAGCGTATAATCACTTACCAGGAAGGAGCTGGAGGAAGGAGACCCTCAGGCTGCAAATGATCTGCAAGCTCCGGGTACTTACTTGCCATCTCATGGGATATGGGGCTGCCTCGAGGCTGGTAAAAGTGACTCGAGCTTAGTGTCGAGTCGGTCGGGAGGGGGGATCGCTCGAACCCATCAAGCAAGAATGAAGGCGAGATTGACAACTTAACATCTCAATATTTTCCACGGTCAGTCCTTCCAACACTAAAGTGAGGAGGATTAAACATTAGCACCCTGGAAAAGGGCAATCTTCCTCTGATGGTTCACACTGGTTCCATGTTGCCTTACAGTGTCTAGTACTGCCTCCTCAAATGAAGGCTCGTCTCTCTCTCTGCATTTATGCTGGTGGCTACAACATTGGATCCTTCAGTCTCTATGCTGGCTCCTCAAGCGTTAGCTTAGCCTCCCACTGGCCAGACAATGGAGCCAGTGTCTGCCCATCCAACATTAGATAAACAAGTGTTATCAGACAATACCATGATACACTGAGGCAGATGAATCAGGCAAGAGAGACAACATCGACTCTTCTGACTTTGGATATTCTGGTACTGGGGGAGGAAAGGGAAGCAAAGGACTTCAACTCAGGCTTCTCAAAAGACCACATTTTTGCCCCTTTCAGAGATGACCCAGGGACCTTCAGAAACAGGTCAGCTACATCCTAAAAATGCCATTTTAAGACACGAAGACTCTCTGGACATTATAAGGAAGTGGACCAGAAAGACTCATCACATAGATTCCCTCTAATGAAGGGCCTTACATATGCCCAAGTTTTAATGATAATGAAGGAAAGAAGCAATTGGCCTTTCCCAGGAATCTTCCTTTTCACAGAACAGACTACAGGCTTCCTGTCTGTCCCACCAACCTTCCTCCCAGGTGGTATTCTCCTTTGTTTAGTATTAACTAATACAGTGAAAGCAGCTTGGGATAATGTGGACACTGTACTGCCTAGTCAAAGAAAGTCAAACACAACCTTTGGACTCCTGCCAGAATACCCTATCTAACCAGACACTCCTAAAGCTGGATGTAACTGTCTCTTTGCCCTGAAAAGAAACTCCGCTCCTTATTCCCAAGCTCTCTGTCAACCCAGACAGAGAACCCAGGGCTCTGAAGCACTTGGAACGCTGTATTTTGCTTCATCACTGTGTCTCAAAGCACTGAATTATCTCACACAAATGTTTTACTTTTAGTAGGACATTTCAGATAAAATACTACAAATCACTGAAATCTTGCTTGATGGATCTGTTAGAGAAGCTTTTCAAATCAGGCTTTCACATCTTCTACTGTCAGTAACCTCACGGCTCAATTTGCATTACTATCACAAAGGAAACTTCCAAGGGTTGTGGAATCCAATATAACCATGTCCCGGCACTACTGGCTATGCCTTACTATCTTTCCAAAAGACAGAAGACCTACTTTTATGGCTGTATTGTTTGTTTATTTATTTTTTTATTTGACATTTGATTACCAGGAAAGTACAACTGGGTAGCAGCCCATTTTTAGTGAAGGTCTGGGGAGAAAAGCTCCAAATTACTACAAAACATTTTAAAAATAATAATTTTACAGTCTTCAAACATAAAACAAAAACATCCCCCGTTTAAATAATTGTAACAAATAAGACATAATACTGGTTAAGAATTGATACAAGGTATATGACAATGATTTAATATTTAGAGAAATTTTAGACAGTTTGTAGAGAAATTAAAGGTACTTTAGTCTAATACAAATAGGAACTGTGAGATGAAGTGAGGGAAGAACAGGCCTATGCTATATTCACAGAGAGAGTTAGGGAAGAGAATTAGGTAGCAGTAAGTGAAGGAGAGAGAGGAAGGAGGTATAACAAATAAAAATGTGTTTGTTCACATTTAGGGATATAGTTTATCCAGGTTTTGAGCAAGAACACTGTCAGATTTTCACTAGGAAGTCTTTCAAAGTGGTTTTGAAAGATGGGAGGGAGGGTATAGACCTGGTGGATACAGGTAAGGAGTTCCAGGCTTTAACAACCTTGTACAAGGACAAACAATGCCCAGCAGATTTGCTAGGTTTGTAGACAGTCAAGAGTTTTTGGTAACTGGATCACAATAACCGACAGGGAACATAGTTGTGTAGACTTTTTTAGTTCTAGACAGGCAGATGGATGCTGGATAATTTTACAGGTAGTAAGAAGTTGTGTATATGTTAGTTGATGTGGCAGTTCTAACCAATTTAGGCTTTCCAGTGCTATACAGTGGTGGGTTCTGAAAGGGGTATATAGGATTCTTCAAGTTTTAATTTTTGTGAAGCCTGGAGGTTAGTAAGGATATGAGTGCCATAAAGAAGAGTGGGGAGGAGAAGAGTAGTGGCAAGTGTAGTTTTAATTATGTCAGTGACAAAGTTTTTGGCTCTGTAAAGCATCCCTAGTTTTTGATGAGCTTTTCTTATGCAATTTTGTATATGCAGGACAAATGTAACATTATCATCTACTATCACCCCTAATGGTCTGCTATGAGAAGTGACTTCAATGGTTGTAGCAAGAAAGAGGAATTTAAAAATGTTGTTTTTTCACGAGAGAGGGATTTGGGGGGAAAAATAGTTTTTTTGGGTCACTCATGAGTTACGAGTTATGAAGTCATGTTTCAGTGGCTGTTAAAACTTCTTGAATAATTTTTTGGAGGTGTACCATGTTGTCAGATGTGCAAATGAGAGTGGAATCATCTATGTATTGTATTATGGTGGTGGGATGTTGTGTGGAGAGATTGTTGGCAAAAATATTAAAGAGGAAGGGACCAAGGATAGAGCCTTGTGGTAGACTAGTCTGCCATTATCTCTAGCTTTACTGACAGTATCTACTTAGGTTAGAAGGGATAGTACTATGGGAAGTATGGAAGCCATGTTGTGGAGGGGATAGGAGTTCTTCCTGCAGCAGATAGTCTAGAAATAGTTTTTGAACACATTTTTCTAGTATTTTGGTGAGGAGACATAAGGTTGCTATAGGTCTAAAGTTATTTAAGTCTGTTGAATTTCCTCCTTTGTGCACTGGGATAATGTGCGACTTTTTCCAGAGAGAGAGAGAATGTGGGATTCTGGATTGACCTATTTATAAGGACTGAGCTAGGGCAGGCAATCTAATTGGCTGCTGTTTTTATGTATTTGCTTGAAAGGTCATCAGCTGAAGAAGAGCATGATTTAAGAGTAGTTTTATACAGGATGTGAGTATAAGTTTGAATGTAAAAGTATATGTGGTGATATGTGGCTGCTGGGTAGGGCTGGGATTAGATGTTGAGGAATCCTTGGTTAGAGATGCTATACTATCTATAAAATAAGAATTGAACTGCACTGCAGTTTCGAGTGGTGAGTTATCACGAGACAGGTTTGGGTTGAATTTTTGGCCAGGATGTAAGATTTCTTTAATGGATGTCCACATTTTTTTTTTTTAATTCTGAAAGTTATTATAATATAGTTTTGCATCTTCATTTGTTTGCTTTTTAGTAGAACTACAAAGCATTCAGAAGTTTAAGAATTTGAGGTGTTTTACATTTTTGCCATTCTTTCCATGCTTTTTCTTTATACTGCATCAGCGATCTACTCTTTTTAGATAGCCAAAATGCATTATTTGTTTTCAGTCTCTTCCTTCTATGAGTTGCAAAGCTATTTTGGCTATTTAGAAAAGCTGCACTGCGGTGGTGGTGCTGCGGTAGCGCTGTCGCCTGACAGTAAGATGTTGTCCCATTTGATTCTCAGCTAGAGCGTCTTCTGTCTGGAGAAATGCGTGAATGGGCATACCTTCGTTGAAGGTTGTGCGTCAGGGCTGGCAACTCGGCACCTAAAAATCTAATACCAATCATTAGCGGACCAGAGTTCCGCTGTGGCGACCCCTAACTGGGAAAAGCCGAAAGACACAACAAGAAAAGCTCCACTGAATTAAATGACAGCACTGTCTAAGGGGGAAGATTTTCAGGACGTTCCAGTTAATAGATGACAGTAATGAACATTTCTGGGTTAAATCTGGAAAGATTACAGGCTGTTTTATAAATATACTGTTTAACTGGATCTAGGAGATGTCTAGTCATATAGATTGGGAGATGATCACTGAAAGAGTCTGACATTGTACCCGCGATGGAGTATTTGCTAGGGTCTGATACCAGGATCCAGTTAATAGAGTATTTGATGTCTTGCTATAATGTGTAGGACTATTAAATTAGTTGAGTGAAACCATACAAATTCATGATAGATTTGGGAGAGTTAGAGTTTATATCCAACCAACTGACATTCACACCACCTAGTAATATTTTTTATTGTGGAACTGTTATAGATAATCAATGCAGGATGTCTTCCAGTATATCTACATCGTCGCCGGGAAAGATATAAAGGACAGCAATAGAAATTTGTTTATAACTCTATTTTGAGGAAAGCAATAAAAAGCTCTGCTGAACTGAAATTTGGTGTTGGTTTGCTGTAAGGAGAAATGTGGAAGATACCGGGAAAAGCAGTCCCCACCTTTTCTCTTTATATGGTCAATATGGATAATATTATAGCCAGGAAGTATAACTTCGGAGTCGTTTATGCTGGGTTTAAGCCACTCTCAGGTCAATTTACAACTGACAGCAATTAGTTTTTAGTCAGAACAAAGCAATTAATAAAGAGAAGCAAGTAAAACAGGTTGTCTGTCATTTCCTGAGACTAAATAACTAACTGGCATATGCAGCATAGTCTACTGGTCAAGCAAACAGGGGACAGTGGCCAACTTAATAAGAGGTCCCTAGAAGGTACAGACTATTTCAGAGACTTTCAATTAACCAATTAAAGTTAATATGCAGCAAGGTTCTTCGTGATAATATGCTTACGTTAAACACTGACAAAATTCTCAGTAAACTTGTAGGTGCAGGGCCTTGTAGCAGAGATCCTGCAATATTGAGGTCAGATGTGACTGCAGGCTCTGCTCTATGAAGAAAGACGGTGAGTGAGTGTAAGAAGTGACAGATCTTCATTGTCTAGGTTTGAAACTGGCCATCTCCAACCCATGAAGGAGAGAGGATAATCCTTTGCAGCCACCAGTGTCATTTTTCACTCTTTCTTCTGTTCCTTTTCTTAGGCCCAAAGAAACTAGAGAAAGACCTTTTTTAGTGTAATCAGAGGAGCATATGGCAACAGGAAACAAGATCTGCTCAGTGCTCTTCACCCAGATAACAGAATCACCACCAGTACAAGGATTTCTGTGTTTTCAGAAAAGCCATAGTCCCCCTTGTGTGTGTGTGTGTGTGTGGGGGGCTTGCCACTCCTGATTCTCACTCTGGCCATCCTCCTTTGGTCTTTACAGACTACCAAACCTACTGTAGGACAACCAAACCTAAACCTCTCTCAATACTGTAGGACAACCAAGAGAGAAATAGATAAATTGGTCACCAAAAGCAGACACTTCTCCCCATATAAATTGCACCAAAAGCAGATACTTCTCCTCATATAAACTGCACCAAAATGCCCATCACTATTCGTGTCAGAGGTTCTTCACATCACAAAGTAAAAGTGAGGAAGGACACGCAATGGCTTCTCAAAGATATCGCCAAGAAGTCTCATCAGACCAAGGAGGGCAGGGATTATATTCCAGATTTTTTAAGATGTCCAAAAATATGCAGGACCTCAATTTCATAATACACCTCATCAGCTTAACCATCATTATCCCCAGTACAGTCCTTCCATATGGTTACACTGTAATCTAGCCTATCTTTCCATGTTTATAAAGAAAAGACTTAGGAGTCCAAATGTATGGTAGCAATGGCAAACTCTCTGGCTGCGTGGCACGGGAGATTTTTGTTAACTGGACGACCAGCTTCTAATGTCACATGAAAGACAGTTTCATTTGGCGCAAGAATCTTCTGTTCCAGTTCTTTCCTTGGCTGGGGTCAGCATCAATGTCTAAATTACAGTTGGATCTCACATAAGATATTCTGTTAAAAGGAGCTATGATCAGCACCAGAACAGACAGTTTATATGCCTCTAAACAGAATATAAAGCAACCTGCAGGCAGTCTCTTTCTTGATTTTACAGACATATACCAGAACATGTTTCTGCCTCACAGTTTTACTGCACATGGCAGCCAGTTCTGTAGCACCTTTTGCCATACTTCAGAAGACAGGTCTTGCAATGAAGACTCTGAACTTATTGGTCACAGCACTTAATTCCCCCAGACAGACCAATCTGATATCCAATGCACGTTTCCACAGACTCACTTGGCAGTTTCAGTTACACAGTCATCTTCAAGGGAGCCCATTGCTCGTCTCTACACTCTCAGCAAGTTACTCTGGATGCTTCTGTCCTAGAAGAGGGGGCACTCCAAGAGATGGAAAAGTACAAAGAATGCGATCCTTATAGTAGTGGTCCCTGCACATCATTATTCTGGAAATGTGAGTGATCTTGCCAAACCTCCAGGCCATACAGCATATTCTTCCTCCTGGGAATACTGGCTGTTCAATCAAACAATATGTCAGCTGTCTTGTCAAACACGCCAGTACAAGGTCCTACCCACTTTAACTGGGAGCAACAATAATGGATGACTGGGCAAAGAGTGCTCAGTCAGTCTGGCCACTGCCAAAAAATTGTTCCTGTGGTGGGTTTTCAAAGCCTGCGAAGTGGTCGTCTCTGCAGCCAACAGATTAGAGAACATTTTCTTGCTGTTCCCTCCACACAAAGGACAAAACAGGGGAACTTTACTTGAGGACTAGCTTCGGGATCAGCTCATGTTTTCTACTTCCTCTGATGATGAAATGTATCCAGAGGGCCAGGGTGATTTTAGTAGCCCTCCTTTGATCCAGACTGATGTGGTTTCTACTCTTAAAGAGGATTTCGGCTGAAACCGCTTCTCACACTGCCTTTGAAGAAAACTTTGTTCTTGGGTTCTACTCTTAACAGCTTGGCTTTGTCAATTCAATTGACTGATAGGAGTCAAGGTGGTTCAAACAGGGTGGTGCATTATCTGTCATCATTTTGGAAACCCTCAACCTGGAAGATGAGCAAAGATAGGTGGAAAAAAAGATTTCAGTCTGGCCTGAGTGTCACTAACTGGATCCCTCTTCCATCAGTTATCATTGCTCTTCAGTAGCCATTACAAATTGTTGGTTAAAGCCCAAGTTATTTGTTAGTTATTCCAATTTTCACATTATATAGATTTTACCTGCTTTCGTTTTCCTTCAAAGTATGCAAAGCCTTCCTAAATGGTGCCTTTCTCTTGTGTCCTCTCATCAAGAAACCTGCTCTCCCCTAGGACTCATTTCCTTCTGTATAAACTAGTTCTTCCTCCATCTAAACTAGCAGTATCTGCATGTTAAGATTTGGAGAAATAATACCCATTTCCTACTAGCTTTAAGTTCAGCCAGGATATCAGCATTACATAACTTTTGTGAGTCAACCCTCTGTACCTAGGTTTCCATAAAGAAAGGGTTTCTCAGATGATCAATCCATCACTTATGTCGAAAGTTTCTACAAAGTCTAACCTTAATAGGCCTACTGAACTTCCAGTGCTGTATAAAAGTTATTCAAAACAAAGACTGTACCTACTGCACTGCATGGACATCCACAGGCAGTTTAAATATTATGTGGACAGGGCCAAAAACCTCAAAGGATAATCAACAAGTTTTTATCTGTCTCACTGACCTTTTAGCTAGCTGTGGCACCTTCATTTACCATCACAAGTAAACAAAGGTGTTACTAGGCTTGCCTAAAGCTTGCTCAACTTGCGCTGTTGCTACCAAACAGCCTATAAGGAGCCTTCAAATAACATCTGTGCAGCTGCAATTTGGTCCTCACCAAATAACTTTGCTAGACACAACCACTGGGCACTACCTCCACAGCTCCAGATCTTTGGGTATGCAGTTATCAAGGGTATAGTTCAACAGGTCAACGACCCAGGAAAATCAACTAGGGGCTTTGTCCTCATGTTTAACGAAAATATTGTCTTAGAAGATGCAAAAGTTATTAACTTACCATACCATTAGCTCTGTTTGGAGAATTTATTATGCAAACCATCCCCTGTCTCTGGTGGGAAGGTTTACTAGTTCTGTGTTTTTCAGCACCTTTAGCTTGGTCAGAAACTGGAAATGGAGGACACAAGGCAGAGTTTTACATGTAGGAGGAGGTACAAGAGTAGCCTGGAGTCAAGTTAAGCACGCCCATATTGTCGTAATCCTTAAGAATGATGAAGTCTGAATATTCAAGTAAATCTAACTATTTCAGTTACGAAACTTTTGCATCTAGGCAGTCCATCACTCTTGACACTGTCAGATGGATAAACACCACAAGGATATGGCCAAAGAAGAAAGAAAAAAAGTGAACTCAAAATTGTAAGGTTGGTAAACTTGTGGAGTTAGCTTGAACATAGCCTGAGACAACTTCCTCCCAGCTGAAGCATTCATGGCAGGCAAGAACTGGACAAGGGTAGTAGACAGTGGTGCTTTGTAGGTAAAGGAGAGAAGTTTGCAGTCTAGAAAAGTTTTAAATGCCCAGCTGCATGACACTGGTGGCAGTCCTAAAAGCTACATTCAGTGGACCTTTTCTTTACCAGATACAACTACCTGACCACTGGAAACACAAGGAAATGACTCTGATTAAGTTAAAATTGCATCCTACCATGAAATTAACTATGAAGCATAAACTTGGGTAAAAATGCTAACTCACCCCCCCCCCAAAGAAATAACAGTCCTGCATTCAAATCAGGGCACTAAACACCAAAGTAGAACAAGTGATATCAATAATGGTCTTAAAAAGGACACTTATGGTATGCCAATACTCAGTACTATGTGAACAAACACTGGCATTTATGTATACCGCCTGCTGAGAGTATTATTAAACCTATCATCAAAAAAATACTGCGAGATGACTCCAGTAGGATAGCTCTTGTTTATTAGGCATAAAAAACAAGTGTTTTCATTCTCTAAAGATTACTTTTATGTTCTGATGAAGTACTAATGACAGCTTCCATTCTTAAAAATATGTTGTCACATGACATTACACCATACAAACAATTAATAAAAATTTAATTCCAAACTAATCCACTAAATAAATTTCAACATCAAAGCATAATAATCAAATAGTAAATAGTTATGTCCCTTAGCCTTAAGCAGCATTTTACCTTCACTTATGAGGACGCCTCAATACAAACAGAAAATGACTTGCTTAGTTTCTGATGTCATTCTAAGGGGATTCAGTATCTGTCAGCCTGGGATGACATGACAGACAGACCCTGATGCTTTGCCAAAGATGGTCATCTGTCACCCCTGGGATTTTGGCTACTGGCCAAGGCTCTTGCCACCACCATAGTGCCTTTTTAGGCAGTGTCTCAAGGGACAAAATTCCCAACGTAAAAACTCCATCTAAAAACAACTTCAAGGTTATGTTGCTAAACACTTGGAGTCTTAACATGAAACTGCATTCAGTGGAAGCAGTCCTCACCTTGGAAGACTTGGATGTCTGTGCTGTCATGGAGACCTGGTTCAAGGCTGTGGAGAGTACCCCAAACATACTGGGCTACACCTCCTTCCACATGTTCAGACCACAAGCTGAAGGCATGAAAACTAAAGAAGGCGAAGTACTGATATTTATTAAAGATAAATACACCTCCAGATTGGTTTAACAGTATGATTCTCTGCAGATACTTCAGGCACAATTAACTGTTTTTAGGACACCTATTCAAGTCATTGCCATCTACAGGACCTCCTCCATGAATCAAGATACCCATTCTGCCTATTTGGATCTACTTGAGTCTATCAAGATACATCCGAACACCCTGGTTTTGGGTAACTTTAACTACCCATCCATTGACTGGGTAAATTACTCGTGCTCCAACGCAGCCCAAAAGTTCCTCAACTTTGTTAACTCCAATGCACTGGACCAGCTAAGCTGACACCCCCACAAGGGATGCCAGCATCCTGGATCTGGTGTTTACTAATATGGGGGAACCACTGTAGCACCTCCACTGTGAGGTCTTCCCTTGTGAGATCTGACAACAAATCAGTCTCATTTGAAGTAAATATCACACCTGATCTCTCCCCCCCAGCAGCAACTAAACTAAAAAAAATTTCTCCAAAGCAGACTGTAACCTCTTACGGGATGGTATAAATAGCTTTATTGCACCTCCTCCCTCAGATGGCATTGGCAACTACACAGAGTTCTACACCAACGCTTTGTACAAACACCTGTATAACTGCATTGACTCAGATGTACATGATAGGACCAAAACAAGCTCCTCAAAGAAGCGCAAACCTGCCCAACTGACAACTATCATTAACAGACTTTACAATAAGAGGAAGAATTTGCTGTCTAAGAATAAGAGGGTGCGAGCCCTAAACTGGAAACACTCCCTACTCAGCTTAAATAAACAAACAAATAAGACTTCTTGTGAAGTCCTCCAAAGCAAACTACAAATCCAAATTAGCTTCCTCAATTAAGGACAGTCACAAGGCATTTTTAGTTACATCTGTAACCTAAAAGGAAAGGCCCAGATTTGTCCTGAACTAGTAGTTAATGATACCACATTTACTGAGCCTGTGGACATTGCTAACCTGGTAGCTGACAGGTTTTGTGAAAACTTCACCCCCCTATCCCTGCCACAAGTACCCCATGACATTCCTACCACCTGTCCTCTACTTTGTATCTCTAAAGAGCAGCTCATAAATGCCCTCTCTAAGGCCAAAAACACAGCATTCCAGGTTGCGTCCTACATGGACTCAAACAAAAATTAGCAACACCACTGGGTACTCTTTTCAATCCCAGAGTAAGCTCTGGCTTTGTCTCAGCTGAATGGAAAATAGCCACAGTTATCCCCTTGCACAAAGGTGGTGCTTCCACTGAGCCTGGGAACTACAGACCTAAGGTCATGGAACAAATCATCATGGATCTTATTAACAAAGTATAGCTAATCTCCAAACACTTGACCCTACTCAGTTTGGATTTGTCAAAGGGAGATCACGCCTGTTAAACCTGGTGGACTTCTTTGAGACAGTCACCAAGGCTATGGATGAGGGGAAATCTGTGCATACAACCTAGTTTGACTTAGCCAAGGCGTTTGACACTATCCCCCACTCAAGCATCATTGACAAACTCATCCAGCTAGGTATCAACCCTTATATCATTAGATGGATCACTAACTGGCTCATTTGCAGAACCCACATAGTCAAAATAAGGGAATCCACCACCAATAGCAAACCTGTAACCAGTGGTGTTCCACAGGGATCAGTCTTGGGATCTCTACTGCTTGGAATCTATTTCTCTGAAGTACGAGCTAAAACTAAAGGTCTGTGGCTGACAAAGTTTACTGATGACTGCAAACTGGGAGCGGTCAATGAATCTCCAAACGCTATCAACATCCTATAAGAGGGTCTTACACAAATGAATGGAGCCAAACCATGGCCTTAAACTCAGTGCAAAAAATGTATCATCATCCCTTTAAACTCAATGCAAAAAATGTATCATCATCCCTTTTGGTAAGTGTGATGTTCCTGCTGATTAACTACCACATCAATAACAACACCCTATGTGCTCACTCAGTGGTGAGAGATCTGGGCACACAGGTTGACAGAGAGTTGATCACCATGTCTCCACAGTGGTAAGAAGGGCATTCTATCATAAGTAGGGGCACTGAATCCACAAAAAAGAAGTTATAACCTCTCTGTACTCTTCCCTCATCAGACCAATAATGGAGTACAATGCCCCTTTTTGGTATGTACCTTTCCAAGCACATGCAATAATTGGAGAGACCACAAAGGTTCTTCACAAGGAAAATTCAGGGTCTTCAGCATCTGTCCTATGTGGATCATCTGAAATCACTGTCAATTTACTCTGTTTCATACAGATTACTCAGAGGCGATCTATGCCTTGAATATAAGGCAATCTATGAGACCCTGCTTTATTGTAAATGCTGCATATCCACAAGTCAAATGGTACTCTGGTTACTTGCTTTAAAGACCTTAACCTGGCATGTGACATTAACAGAACCTGCTGGAGGGACATATTTGTCTCCCAGAGGTTACCATACCTTTGGAATGGACTCCTACTTCATGTCAAACACAGCACCTCACTGGCCCTCTTCAGACACAATCTGGACACTGGGATTGGTAACCATAAATTCACACCGTGGGTTCCACCTGTGTCCCTTCTGGACAGGGGCAATTTGTGCTGATTGTTAAAATAAGGGTAGAACTTGGCTAGGCTTGTAAGGGTCCTAGGGCCATTAGCCTAGTAACTTCCTATGATCCCATGAATATATAACATTTATTAAATATGTCAGAATTTATAAGTACTTTGTAACATATAAAAAGGAATCAGAACAACATCAGAGTTTAAAAAAAACATTCACATTTTTCTTTCCAAACTACTAGCCTTTTCATGTAAAATGCAATTAATCAAAATACATTCATTCAACCCTGGCAATTGGGGCACATTTAGCAGGAGTTGCCAATGCAATTCCCTGCACAGTAAACGTTTCTCCCAATACCCTCCCCTTAAAGAATGAAACATTTTCCAATACAAAAAATACAGATTTTTTTTTAAATTGCTACATACTCTGGAATGTTAAAGCATTTCTCACGTCACCTTTTCTTTTAATATAAATATGCTCATGTATCCCAATTCCAAGGCAAGTTAGATCTTACCAATGTAAAATGCCTGGCAAGCAGTACAGTTTGCCAAGAAAGCAACTCGCACAGAAGCATAACTGTAATAACCCTTAGAAGCGATAATCCTTTGATAACATGCCACAGGACGGTGTGAAAAATAAACCTATACTTGGAACATGCATCATATTTGTGCATCCCCTTCTTGTCTGTACTTGACCTGTAATTCTTTTTATTTCCAAGATATTCTTAATGTTGGGATTTCTTCTGTAAACAAATTGTGAGGTCCGATCCAACTTGTCAACAAAACCAGTTGGACTAAACACTCCACTCCAGTTTGCCTCCAAAATTTTCTTAATGTATCTTACCTCAGGACCAAAAGGTAGCACCATAGCTCTCAGAAAATCTTTAATATTTTTCTTCTCCTCCTCTCTAATAAACTCTGTGTTTTCAGGGCATGACAAAATAGGCTGAAAATGGTATTTCTCACTAATGCAACCTCTTCCCTAAGAGGAAGTTAAATCAAGACTTTGATTTACCTGTAGTATTGGTGAACTTGCTTAGAGTAAATAAACCTGTGACCTCTTCTATTTTTGGACTACTGAAGTTGTGCAAGAATCAAGAATATACCATGTTCAGACCACTTGTTGCATCCTTTGGTTCCATATCTTTACCATTAGTGATTTTTGTGGACAGAAAATTAAAAAAAATATATTAAAAAACCTTTTTGGGACAAGAAACACATATTAAAAGGGCTCAAGAGTTTCCCTCTATATTAGTTATAACTGAATTTTTTATTGGTAACTATAGATGTTAAAGATCTGTCCTTGGTTATTCCTCATGATGTAAGAATGTAATTGTTTCACTAAGCATAAACTTCAGATTGAACCTTAACACATGAGGATAAAATAATACTAAAGGATTGTATGAGTACTGTGTTACACAATAATTTTGTGTTTTTTGAGAGTGAGACATTTCAACAGGTAAAAGGGGTTGCTATAGGGACATCAGTTGCCCCAAAAGTTGCCAAGATTCTTATGTTGGTGTTGGTAAACACACAGATTACTGGCAGTTGTTTTTGGTCTGAAATCAAGGGACACTTTAGATTTCTGAATTATTTGTTCTTAGTCTGTAGCATTGTCGCCTCACAGTAAGACGCTGTCCGGTTTGATTCTCAGCCAGAGCGTCTTCTGCGTGGAGACATGCGTGAATGGGCGTACCTTCGTTGAAGGTTGTGCATCAGGGCTGGTAACTCGGCACGTAAAAATCAACTACCAATCATTAGCGGACCGGAGTTACGCTGTGGTGACCCCTAACCGGGAAAAGCCAAAAGACACAACAAAAAAGTCTGGATAGAGACCCTAAACTGTTTCATTAATGTACTCATTATATCAATAGTACAACACAACATGTGACCTTTTCTCGTGAAGTGAATGACAAAAACTAGTTACTTAGATGTTTTGATTACAAGAAAATCTTAGTAAAATAATTTCAAACTCTAATATACTTAGGAAAAAGACTTTCCAATAGTTACCTACACTTTAAGTGCAATCATCCCATATGGCAAAATGGTGAGGCTCTTGAGACTGGTTACCGACAATTCTACTTAGTACCAGGAAATGAATATAGTGAGAAGCATTTTTTATGGAGGGATTATCCCCAGAATTATTATGGAAGAAATTGTATTAGCGAATTACAAAAGAAATCCCAACATTAAGAATATCTTGGAAAGAAAAAAAACAATGAAAGGTAAAGTACAAACAAGAAGGGGATGCACACAATGTTGTGCCTGTTCCAAATGTAGGTTTTAGTTAAACTCCAATGTGGTCTCTTACCAAACGGTTATTAACTCTAAGGGTTATTGCAGTTGTGCTACTAGGGAAGTTGTTTACATTTTACATTGGTAAGACCAAACATACCTTAAGGAATAGGATGCAAGAGCATATTTATGTGATAAGAAAAGGTGACATGGGAAATGTTTAACAATCCAAAGTATGTAGTAATTTACTTGAAAGAGGAGGGGATTGGAGGAGAATTTACTTTGCAGGGAATTGCACTGGCAACGGTTGTTAAATGCATCCCCATTACCAGGACTGAATGCACATATTTCAATGAAATGGATTTCGCACAAAAAGGCTAGTAGGCTGTAATGAAAATTTTGAATGATTTTAAACTTTGACATGGTTCTCATTCCTTTTTATATGATACTTAATAAATGTTATATTAGTACATTGTACATCACAATTTATATTACTTAATATTAGATTACTGCATTTCTGAAGCTGATATTTATTTAGTGGGTTAGTTTGGAGTCAACGTTATTAACCTATGCAAACAATACAAATTTATGTGACAACTGATTTATAAGAATGATAGCTCTCATTTTTAAGTTCTGATGAAGTGGCAATCCTTCAGAGAATGAAATTGCTTAATGTTTTAAGTTTAATAAACCTGAGCTACCCTACTGGAAGCATACTGCAGCATTTTTGGTGGTAGTTTGAATTTCTGTTGCTGGGTTGTGCAGTTTGGTTCTTGGCATTCTTAAACCTACTGTACTTTTCACTATATTCAGCACTGCACACAATTAAATTTTATTTACATTTCTACTTACAAAGTTTCACCATTAAAAGGGGGCTCTGGTAAGCCCATGTAAATTGCTGCTTATCAAACTAAAATATCAGAAATGAAGTAGAAGAGGCTGCCTGTAAAACAGTATAGTATGTAATGCCACATCTTTTAAATGAGGCACTACATGAAACGGTCTGCCTGACAGGAATACTTCTAATTAACCCAAACTAAACTGATACTATACAGTCTCCCATGCAGTAATTTTGGAATGATCCAGTAAATCTGTACAGACCGTGGAAGAAGCTGTGCTACTGAACACATTTACATTATGGGAATATTAGAAGCAGGGAGTAAAAGTCCTAAAGCCACGGTGGAGCAGCGGTAGCGTTGTCGCCTCACAGCAAGAGGTTCTCCCGTTCGATTCTCTGCTGGAACGCCTTCTGTGTGGAGTCGGCATGTCCTCCCAGAGGTCAAGTGGCTGGCGTTCCTTCATTGAAAGTTGGGCGTCGAGCTGGCACCTCGACACCGTAAAAATCTACTGCCACTGATTAGCGGACTGCAGTTCCGCTGTGGCAACCCCTAACTGGGCAAAGCCGAAAGAAGAACTAAGAAGTAAGGGAGTAAAAGTCCTAAGAAAATCTAAACACATAGATAGAGATAAGGAAGTATAATTGGAACTTTCATTAACAGGAACAAAGTAAAGGGGAAAGATTGCTTTAATTACTGCACAAGTGCTTACTGTATGCAAGCCTGAGGCTAATGCAGATGGGGATAAGTACATAATTTTACCAAAATAAAAAGAAAAGAAAAGATAACACTGAAGAGAACTGTGACATCCAAAGTGCAGTCAGTCTGTAGAAGCCCAACGTGGCTTAGGAATCTGCAACATGGTGACTAGCCAAGAATTATATAAGGATGCTGAACAGTCAGAGCATTATTAGTATCATTCCACAGAGCTCACAAATACTCACTGACCATGCTGCTGTTTCCAGAGAGTTTTGCTTCTAGCCAATGCATTCCACACAGAAAATAAGAAGTTATGTACTAAGAAGTTATGTACTCACCATAATGTTCCATCTGAGTAGGTAAACTTCATTTGTCAGCAACCTATGGGTCTTCGGATCCATATCAGATCCGAGCCGGCAGTTTCCAACAGCATAGATCCGAGCTCCAAGCTCCTCCCCCTACCCATAATCCCCTGCCAACCCTACCTGACCTCAGATCGAGTTTGCCCACAGCTAGATAAGCATACAAACAATCACTAGCTACATACCCTTGCCATAAGGAAGGTAACATCTCGAACATCCGAAGGTCAGGGGGGATGGAGGGGGGGGGGGTCGGTTGCTGACAAATGAAGTTTACCTACTCAGATGGAACATTATGGTGAGTACATAACTTCTTAATCTGAAGTAGTTAACTTAATTTGTGCATCAACCTATGGGACAGAGTCCCCAGCTACCTAAATCTTGGGCGGTCCTCAAGGAAGGATGTTCCGGAGCACTGCACAGCCAAAGGATGCTCTCCCCCTGGAGAAAATATCCAGCTTGTAGTGATTAATGAAGGTATGTGACGAAGCCCATGTTGCTGCTGAGCAGATATCATCCAACTAGAGTCTAGAATGAAAGGCCGCCGAGGTAGAGACAGACTGGGTAGAGTGGGCATGGACTCCTAGAGGTGCGGCCCGACCAGTACTTTCATATGCCAACAGAATACACTGAGAAATCCATCTGGACAGTGTGACTTTAGAAACAGCCTTTCCCAAGTTAAATTTGGCAAAGGAAATTAACAACTGATCTGATTGCCTATGACCAGCTGTTCTGTGTAAATAAAAGCGCAGTTGTCTGTGCAGATCAACGAATGTAACTTATGTTCCCCCTTGTTCTGGTAGTTGGGAAAAAAACTGGTAGGTTAATGGACTGATTAATATTCGATTCAGATGCACTTTTTGGAAGAAAGGAGGGATTGGTCCTGAGGTAGACTCTGTCTTTGTGGAAGGACAAATAAAGTGGTTTTGCACAAAGGGCTTGAATTTAGGAAACCCTTCGAGCTAAGGTGATAGCTACAAGAAAGGCAGTTTTCCATGATAAAAATTTTAGATCTACTGAAGCTGCAGGTTCAAAGGGAGGGGCTGTAAGTGCCTGCAATACCAAAGTTAAGTCCCAAGGAGGGACTGCTTCCTTCACCGGGGCTCTGAGTAAGAAGGTACCCTTCAGAAAGGCCTTGCATAACTTAGAGGAGATCAACGGTCCAAGGTTGCTTCCTACATGATAGTGAGAGATAGCCGCCAATTGAACCTTGACTGTAGAGGAGCTGGCGCCTTGATCGAAGAGTCCTGATAGGAAATCTAACACTGCAGGCAACGAAGCTGTGAAAGGATCGAGATCTCTGTCCTCCGCCCAAATATAAAAACATTTCCATTTGCTATCATAGACCTTTCTGGTGGATGGCTTATGCGCCGCCACCAGAACAGCTTTGACCTGGGAAGAAATACCAGGAGTCCTAGCTAACCTTGGAACTGGATCAACCAAGCCATGAGCTTGAGGTTGTCCAGGTTCGGGGTCGGAAGATCCAGTGGATGGGTTATGAGATCCAGAATCCAGGGAGGATTCACTAGGTGAGACCAAAGATACAGGAACCAAGCCTGGCAAGGCCAGAATGGGGCAAAGAGGATTATCTTGTTCTGCAACTGACTGGCTTTCTGAAGAAACTTCAACATCAGCGGAAGAGGAGGATAAGCATAAAGGAGACAGTACAGTTGTGTACACCTACCATAAATGTAGATGTTCCAAGTGTCTTCACTGTTGCAGTCATGACTGTAGGGTTCTCCCCTGCCGGCAGGCAGTCCTCGGTCGGCCAGAATCCCAAAGTCTGGGTCCGGCGTCGGCTGTTCAACCACGCTCCTTGACGTCAGAGCGCCAGGAGTACAAAGCTGACAGCCAACGCCATCTTCTCCAGTTTTTCTTGCCCCAGATATCAGGAGTCCCAAAATGAGAAAGGTCCCATATCCTTTGCAAATACACCTCAGAAGAATGGTGAAAAAAGGAACCACACAAAAGTAAAAATAAGAGGGGACAGGAGGGAGGGAAACCCAGACTGCAACAGTGAAGACACTCGAACATCTACATTTATGGTAGGTGTACACAACTGTACTATGTTCATCGTGTTTCACTGTTGCAGTCATGACTGTAGGGTAGAATCCCAAAGCTGAAAGAAAGGGAGGTGGTCATAAAGAAGAAGGGGCGGCTAAAAGGCCCTGCAAGACTGCGGAGGCAAAGCCTGCCCTAGACTTAGAGTAGAGAGGTAGATTGTAGTGCTTAGAAAAAGTATGCACTGAACTCCAAGTTGCAGCTTCCAAAATGTCTTTGGTAGGAACTCCCTGAGGAAGGCCGCAGAAGTGGCAGCAGCTCTGGTGGAATGAGTCCGTATACTCCCTGGGATTTGCTTTCCATGGTGAGAATAACAAAATCTGATTCCATGAGCAATCCATTTAGAAATGGTCTGTTTTGAAATGGCTTTACCTTGGGAACTTGAAGCATAAGAAACAAACAATTGTTCTGATTTTCTGATGTCCTTGGTTCTGTCCAGGTAAAAACGTAGTTGTCTGTGTATATCCAAGGAATGCAAGATCCTTTCCCCTTTATTTTGAGGGGTGGGGAAAAAAGTAGGCAAGTGGATAGTTTGATTTAAAGCCACTTTGGAAACCACCTTAGGCATGAAGGTAGGATTAGTCCTCAAAGACACCCTGTCTTGATGAAAAATAATATAAGGTTCCACAGCCATAAGAGCTTGTAACTCTGAAACTCTCCTGGCAGAGGTTAGGGCTAACAGGATAGCTGTCTTCCAAGATAAAAACTTGATGTCAGAAGAGGCAGCAGGCTCAAAAGGAGGCAAGGTTAGTTTTTTCCAAAGCATAGTTGAGATCCCAAGCAGGAATGGGAGGAGATCTAGGAGGTCTTAAATTCTTAGCTCCTCTGAGAAAGTGTCTTATGAGCTGGTGGGAAAAGATTGGGGGGTCTGTATTATAATGAGCAGAAATAGCAGAGGCATGTATCTTAATGGAGGAGAAAGAGAGACCCTTATGTAAGAGATCTGTCAAGTAAAGTAAAATTAAAGGAATGTTCAGAAGAAGAGGATCAGAATCCTGAGCCTGCATCCAGGAACAAAATCTTTTCCATTTTCCTGCATAAGATTTTCTAGTGCTAGGACGTCTGGCTTCTAAAATGACATCCATAACCTGCTTGGGTAGGAGAGAATGAATCATGGACCCTGGATTAACCAGGCCACCAGGCTGAGAGTATTGACATGGGAGTGCAGAACCTGACCCTGGTGTTGGGACAGA
Source organism: Protopterus annectens (assembly GCF_019279795.1). Classification (NCBI taxonomy): domain Eukaryota; kingdom Metazoa; phylum Chordata; order Ceratodontiformes; family Protopteridae; genus Protopterus; species Protopterus annectens. Next base: position 1,295,550,290 of record NC_056743.1, on the reverse strand, counting down.
AGGTTTGGAGTCTGTGGTAATACCCAAGGGGGTCTTTAATAATACCCATGGAAGAAGAGGAAGAGGCGGAAAGGCATATCCCGAGAGGTTCCTCCAACTGAATGATAGGGCATCCACTTTCCAAGCTTCTTTGTGGAAAGTCATGGTGCAAAAATTCTGTAGTTGATGATTGAGATAGGATGCAAAGAGGTCTATGTGAGGACATCCCCAGACTGTTGTTATCATCCTGAATATTTTGGTGTCCAGCATCCACTCGTGTGGATCTGAAAGGTTTCTGCTCAGACTGTCTGCCAGGAAGTTTTGCTTCCCAGGTAGAAACTGAGCTTGAAGGTCCAGATTGCAATCTAGAGCTGTGTTCCATAGATCCATGGCCAGTCTGCAAAGGGGGTAGGAATGAGATCCCCCCTTGCTTGTTTATGTACAACATAACTGTGGTGTTAGTCTGTCCGTATTAGTAGTTGTCCTGGTTGTAGAAGATTCCTGAAGGCCATTAGAGCTTTCTGAACGGCTAACATTTCCTTTAAATTGATATGCAGGTGCTTCTGATCCTTTGTCCAAAGGCCCTGCAGACAGCTGCCCTGAAAATGGGCTCCCCAAGCATAATCCGAGGCGTCCGTGGTTAGAATCTGAGTGGAAGGAGGCAGACAGAAGGGTTTCCCTTTGTTTAGAGTACATGCCCCGGACCACCAAAGAAATTCCTTTTGAAGGCAAGGCAGGATGGAGATCAGTATGTCTAAACTGTGGCAATGCTGAGACCATACACTTTTTAGGTACCACTGTATTTTCCTCATGTGTAGTCTTGCATATGGTACGAGAAGGATGCAGGAGGCCATGTAACCCAAAGCCTGCAGGAATCTCCTTGTAGATAGTGGAGTTAAAGTTGCCAAAGTTTTGAAAGTTGAAGCCAGCTGTAATTGTTTTTCGGATAAAGTTATCTGTTGTGAGGGTGTCAAATTTGACTTTTTTATGTTTACAGAGAATCCCAGGAACTTGAGGAGGTTCTGTACAAATTCTAGATGCTGGAGTAAGACATCCTTGCTGTCTGCCTGAATTAGACAATTGTCCAGATAAGGGTAAATTTGAATTCCCTTGAGTCTGCAGTAAGCTACTACTAGAGCCAGGCATTTGGTGAAGACCCTGGGCGCAGTAGACAATCCAAAGGGCAGCGCAGAGAATTGAAAGTGCCTCGATCCGGCCTTGAACCTGAGGTATTTTCTGCGTTCCTGCCTGATGGGAATGTGTAAATATGCCTCCTTTAAATCCAAAGTTACCAACCATGCATCTTTGGACAGCATTGGAAGTAGCTGCTGTAAAGTAAGCATCTTGAATTTTGGAATCTCTAGAAAGATGTTCAAGACTGACAGATCCAGAATGGGTCTCCATGAGTTTTGCTTCCTGGGGACTAGAAAGAGCCTCGAGTAAAAACCTTGTCCCCTCTCTGAAAGTGGAACCAGTTCTATGGCTTTCATAGCCAAAAGAGCTTCCACCTGGTTTAAGGCCTCTGTCCACTGATGTTTTGGAAGGTCTGGCCATCCGCTTGGCCTTGGCAGGGTATGAAAATGGAATTTGTAACCTCTTAAAACCACATCCAGAACCCACTTGTCTTGGGTTATAGGAGTCCAATTTTGATAAAAAAGAGAGAGTTTTCCTCCGAGAGGGGTTTCCAGGCAAGAAGTTCCTGCAGCCCAACAGAGGGAGTCATTGAGTTTGTGACCTGTCCTCTCCTCCCCTAGGGGTGGAAGCAGTCCACTGTCTTGGTCTATAAGAAGCTTGTGTTTGAGGCCTTCCTCTGGAGCGTCTATATCTACCCCTCTGAGGCCTGTCTGAAGTGGGAAAGGACCAATTTTTAAAAGGCCAATTCCTGCTAAATCTTGGTGGCTGTACTTGTAAGAAATCTTTAACTGTTTGCATGGATTTCGCCTTATCCTCCATCTTTTTAATAACCTCTTCAGCTTTTGATCCAAACAAAACATTATGCTGAACAGGAGCATCCAATAATTTAGCTTTTACTTGTTCTGGCAAATTTTGTTCCTTTAGCCATGCATGCCTTCTAATGACTGTGCGGAGGCAGCAGCCCTACAAGAAGCCTCCAAGGCATCAAATCCACAGTGTAAACCATGCTTCCCAACTTGTTCAGTGGCATGCAATAAGTCATGTAATTCCTTATCATCTGCACAGGCAGAAATGGAAGTAAGCTTTTGTTTTAAAACAGACAAGAGAAATTACTGGTATTTCAGCATATGAAACTGACAGTTTAAAGCCCTAATGGACAAAGTAGCAGAAGTGTACACTTTTTTGCCCCATCTTTCTAAAGATCTAGAATCCTTTTCAGTGGGAATGGGATTTTTGGCAGAAGCAGCCTTATGGTTTCAGGGTCAGCAGAAGGGTTCTTGTATAAAAACTGGTGGGAATCAGGAACCCTGTAATATCTATCAGGCTTAACAGGAGCAGGAGGAAAAGAGTCAGAGGTTAAGTTAGCCTCCGAAAAAGCATCATCCACAATATCCAAAACAGGAGGAATAGCCAGGGGTCTAATGTTGGGGGAGAAGAAGAAAATCCCTTAGTCTTTTCTTAGATTCCGAATACTCCTGTCCTTCCCAGTGGAAATATTCCCTCATTTCATGCAAAGTTTCCCCAAAAGAGAAATCCTCAGGGGGAGAAGCTGAAGGAATGGATTCCTCAGCATCAGAATCCTCATAAGGAGGGAAAGAATATTCCTGGTCAGAAAAAGAAACTGAAGAAACAGAAGCTTGATCAGAGGAATCATAATAAATATCCTGCCTTGGCCTTTTATCTGGAGGGGGGTGTGAACCCCTAATCATAGTAAGTAAATCCTCCGCCATCTTGAGTAACTGTTTCTGTGACTTGGGAACCGGTTCAGAAGAGGCCTGTGTTGCAGTCTTTGATTTAGAAGGAGTCTTTGCCTTTGTTAGAAGCTGAGTAGGCCTGAAAACCCCTTCGGAAGCCGGTACCTGCACAGCGGTTCTGGACCCATCCGAAGGAGCATTGTCCGAAGGTCCTGCAACAGAAATATTCAAAGGCCTAGTTGACAACTAGCTACATCGTGGTCAGGGCCTAAGCAAGGAATACAGTAAGAATGAAAATCCTTATGAGGTATTTGCTTCCCACATGAAATACAATTATTAACTTTTTCTGACATCGGACTGGAGCAAGAAAAAGTTTCCCCAATGGGGTACTTAGCTTTGAGTGGAGAAGAAAGTCTCCGGACTGAAGTTAATCAGAAAAAATCGTCAGGAGTCAGCCGACCAGCACTTGCGAACTGCTGTTACCACATGGCAAGAAAGACTGGAGAAGATGGCGTCGGCTGTCAGCTTTGTACTCCTGGCGCTCTGACGTCAGGGAGCGTGGTTGAACAGCCGACGCCGGACCCAGACTTTGGGATTCTGGCCGACTGAGGACTGCCTGTCGGCAGGGGAGAACCCTACAGTCATGACTGCAACAGTGAAACACGATGAACATCGGGGGGCCAAGCATGCACCAGAGCATCTCGTGGGGATTCCCCGGGTGGGGGAATTACAGCGAAGTAGTCGTCGCATTTCGCATTTGAAGGAGAGGCGAAAAGATCGCAACAAGGTTGACCCCAAGTGGAGAATATCTGCTTCGCTACTTCTGGGTTCAGAGACCACTCGTACGGTGAGAGGATGGTGCGATTCAACTTGTCTGCTAAAATGTTGGACTGTCCCGGAATGTGCGTCACTATGAGAAAGTGGTTGGTGGAAATCGCCCATTCCCACACTCTCATGGCCTCTCAACAAAGGGGATAAGACCTGGTTCCTCCCTGTTTGTTGATGTACCAGACCACTGCCATGTTGTCTGTCTGGATTGCAATCGTTCCTACGGGAAGAAGGCTCTGTAGTGCTTGCAATGCCAAAAGCACCGCCCTCATCTCTAGGACGTTGATATGCAGAGAGGTCTCTGTGCTGTTCCACGTGCCTTGGACTGTCTTGCCCGCACAATGCCCCTCCTATCCGAGGTGAGAGGCGTCCGTGGTCACCGTGGTTAGGGGAGGGGATATAGAAAAGGGGCGCCCCTTCTGGAGGTCCAGGGATTGGAGCCACCATAAGAGGGCCTTTCTGCAAACCCTGCTGAGGGGAATAGGGTGGTGCAGGGGGAATTGCAGAAAAGACCATTGAACTTGGAGAGTCCATTGCAGGACTCTCATGTTCAGACTTGCCATCGGCAATAGGTTGATGGTAGCCGCCATCGAACCCAAAGCCCTCAGGACCAATTCCGCCGGGGGTGCCTGGGGTAGGAGGATGGCCCGCACATGGAGTCTAAAAGTCCGCACTCTGTCTGGAGTTAAGAAGGCTAGACGCCTGTTTGTGTCCAACCTGGCTCCGATGAAATCTATGGTTTGAGTTGGAGAAAGGGAAGATTTCTCTATGTTGATAGTGATCCCCAGCCGGGTCGCTAGGTGAAGAAAGGAGTTTCTGGCTGCGCAGAGTAGATGCCTTGTGGGGGCGGTCAGGAGCCAGTCGACCAGGTATGGGAAAACCTGAATGCCCTGCAGTCGCAGGTGGGCCGCCATCACCGACAGAACTTTGGTGAACACCCTGGGGGCTGTGGTGAGACCAAAGGGAAGGGCCCTGAATTGGTAATGGCTGGCTCCTAGCCGGAATCGGAGAAATCCCCTGGATCGTCTGTCCATCAAAATGTGGTAGTACGCATCTTTGAGGTCTATAGAGCACATCCAGTTGTTCTCCCGCAGGAGGGGGAGAATGGATTGAAGCGTGACCATCCGGAACTTTTCCTTAGTTACTGACAGGTTCAAGAGGGATAGGTCGAGGATCGGTCTGAGGTCCCCCGTCTTTTTTGGCACCAAGAAGAACCTGGACTAAAAGCCAGATCCATACTGGTCTGGGGGGGATGTGTTGGATGGCTCTTTTTTCTACCAGCCACTGGATTTCCGCAGCTGCGGCCTCCCTCTGCTCGGGTGGGATGTCGGGGAGGTGTCTGGGATTGCGAGGGAAATGGGAGAATGGGATTTGGTAACCTCTGGATATGATGCGAAGCACCCAGCGGTCGGTCATGACGGACTCCCAAGCTGCTAGGTGCCTCGAGAAGAGCCCCGACTGCCTCCAGAGTGGAGCAGTCGGGTAACCCTTTAGGGCTGTTGCGTGGGCCGGTCAGAGAACGGTTCTCTGGACCCAAAGTTCTTCGGGCCTCCTCTGCCTCTAGGGCAGCGTCCACCCTGTCCTCCTCTGCCACGGAAGGACTGGGGGTCCGGAGCGAAACGGGGCTGTTGCGACTTCCGGAACCACATCTTCTTCTGTCCCTTTTGGTTCTTGGAAAAGGATCTCTGGGGAGCAGAGAAGGAGACTCCAACGGCAGACAACGTCTTCCCGTCCTTCTCGCTCTGGACCAAGGTATAGCATACGGTTTTTCCAAAGAGGGTAGAACCATCAAAAGGGGCATTAGCGGAAGACGTCTTAAAGGGTTCTGTGAAATCACAGTGGTGGAGCCAGGCCTGTCGCCTCATAAAGACGCCTGTTCCACTAGCTCTAGCGGCCCCTTCCATGGTGTGGGACATTAGCCACATAGAGGTGTTCGAGATAGACCTAAGAGTGGCCATTCGGGTAGAGTACAACTGTATGTCCTCAGCCGACATGGACTCCAGGGGCGACGCGGCGTACTCTTTGATAGGGTCTCGCTGCAATCGTATGACATGTGCCATGTAGTTCAGTGACCTCACTGAGAAGGTAGCTGAACTAAAAACCCACTTCTCTAAGCGATCCATCGACTGAGACTCCTTGTCTGGAGGATGGACCGAGGGACTCTCCTGGGCTAATTCCCTTTTAGTGGCCGCCGCCACCAACATGGCATCTACAGGGGTTCCCTTACTCCAATGTGATCTGTCGAAGGGTGGACTGAGTATTTTATCAGGTCTTTTTGGGCCTGGCTCCACAGTGTTCGGCTCCTTCCACACCTTGGTAGTGATCAGATCTACCAGGGGGTCAGCTGGAGGGGACACCCAAGAGGTAGACGGGCCTGCTTCAAACACCTCCAGGAACACAGATTCGTCCGAGGTAGGCTTTGGGGCAGACCACCACCCCCCCAATCCTGAGCATCTCCATGAAGTCTCCAAATGAGAAGTCCTCGGGGGGTGATCTTGGGGAACCTTCCCCTTCCTCCAAATCTGTGTCCACGGTCAAGGACTCAGGGGAGTCCAAGTGCCTCCTCTTGCACTTGCGCTTATGAGGAATCTCCTCGGGGGGGCTGTCCGAGGAGACCTCACCAGCAACGTCATGTTCCAACAGAACGACCTGGGACGTCGGAGCAGGCTGTCCCTGGGACTGGCTGATGGAAGTTGGACCCATCTGAGATGGAGTGCAGGGTGGAGCTGAGGCCAAGGCTGGGGGTCTGGAATCCCTCAACAGGACCTTCTCCACTACGTCGAATGCCGAAGGAGAGCCAATCTCTCTGGGATCCGAGAGCAGACCCTCCCTCGGATCCAACGGGCGGATTGGGGCCGGAGCCGACGTGGTCGGATACGAAGGTCCAGTATGCTCCAACCTGGGTGGAGCCGAAGGCAGACTGAGACCCTCGGATCCGAAGTTCAGCTCTCGGCTCCGAGAGTTCGGATCCGAAGAAAAGGGACCTGACAGACTCGAGGGCATTGTCGGCGCCAAAGTACCCGATACTGTCGGCATCGACACCCCCCGGCACCGATGCTACCCGGCTCCAAAAACTCCGAACCCGGGAAGCGGGTCAGAGAAGGAGCAATTGGGGCAAAAAAAGGGGTCGAGCTCCCCCCCGGAGGGAGGCAGGACCACTCCCATCTGCAGCTGGGCCTGGAGGAATCTTCTCATCATCCGCTCCAAGTCTGCGTCCGTCAGGCTTCGGGTGGATCTAGATGAAGCCACCGAGGCGGGACGGGAGTGCCGCCTCAATGGGGGCCAGGCCTCCTCCTCCTCCGGTCCCGGGGAAAAAAAAGGAGACCGGAGCCGAGGGGTGGAAGGCTCGGAAGTCCTGGAGGGAGAAGACCGCTTAGCCGGCGGGGCCAATGACGAGGCCTCGGCCCACCGCTTGTGGTGTTTCTCCTACCGCTTCTCTTTCCTGGACTCTCTATCCTCCTGGCCCGAAGCGGGAGGTTGAGTCCCGGCCAGGGGAAGGGAGGCAGGAGTGGCAGTAACCTCAGCCAAGGCAGGAGCCACCGTGGGACCGGAGGCCGAAGCAGAGTCTGGGGGCAGCAGTCCCGCCAGAACCAGCTTAGTCCTCCGGTCCTTAAGTGCCCTGGGGTTGAACGCCGCACATATGGAGCAACCTGACGACAGGTGTCCAACCCCAAGGCACAACACGCACCGAGTGTGGCTATCCGCCGGGGATAGCTTATGGCCACACTCGGTACACTTGGAGAAAACAGCTTTTGGGGCCTCCGACATACTGAAAGAAAAACACACATGCTAGGCCCCAACACACAGCACACTTCCTAACGCACTAACGAGGGTGGGGAAGGAAAGCTATCAAGAAGATTAACAGACTGGTAAAAAAAAACTAATGAGGGACCTGTACACAACACACGCACACTAAAATTACAGAAAAAGGGAGAGAAAAACAGTAAAATTTTCTCACAACAAACGCTAAAGCCTGGAACTCAGTGATCAAGCTTGCTGGATGAAACTGCGGCAAACTAGATCTGAGGTCAGGTAGGGTTGGCAGGGGATTATGGGTAGGGGGAGGAGCTTGTAGCTCGGATCTATGCTGTTGGAAACTGCCGGCTCGGATCCGATATGGATCAGAAGACCCATAGGTTGATGCACAAATGAAGTTAACTACTTTGGATTAATTGCTTATGGTCATTTTTGCACTTTTATAACTTATTTTGGCTGTACTGCTCCTATAGTTTCATATTACTTATAGCTTGTTGCACTTTATGAGAATTGCTGGTCTCTGCACTGTTTAGTAATTTTATTAGGGCATTTTGTAGTTTAGCCAGTAGCTTGTAGCTTAATTCCTCACCTTTCGGCCTTGTCTTTGTGATTTCATTAAGGAGACTCACGACTACATTTTAGTGGTAGGGTTGGGGGGGGGTAGTCTGGTCTGTTCTGAGCTGGGAATCGAGGGCGACTCTCTGACTGGCCACAAGGCTACTTTGGGTGCTTAGTCAGTTTTCTGTACTTGCATAGTCAGCTTGTTCACACAGCTCTTGTTTCAGTTCCACAACACTCACAAACACTTTGTGACCATGCGGCCATTTCCAGACAGTTTGTCTTGAATCAACTGCAATCTAAGAACAAGCTAAGTATTTCTGGTAATTTTGCACTAGTATAACATACTTTAACTATGCTGCTACTACAGTTTCATATTATGCGTTATATTGTGTAGCACCTTATCACTGCAAAGTTGTTTGCATTTTGTGTCCTCAGTGCTGGCTCCTGCACTGTTAAGTAATTTTTTATTACAGTGCTTCCTGGTTTAGCTAGTTGTTTGTAGAATAGTTCCTCACCTTTGGTCTTTGCCTTTGTGATTTTCATTAAGGAGACTCAGGACTGCATTGCAGTAACACTAGGGGTAGCCCTGGTCTATTCTGAGCATGGAATCGCACAGAAATACGTTACAATGTGACCTTCTAATTGACAACAAGGCTATTCTGTGTGTTTAGTCAGTTTTCTGTACCTGTATAAAGTTGGCCTGCTTGTGCAATGCTGTTTGCTGCACAGCAGGATTTACCAGTATCCTGTACAGACGTAGGCACCTATAATTAAAATTTTCACTATAAAGCTACCATTAAAACTTCTGCAATCCCCAGTTACTCAAAGAGAAACTAGCTTACAAAGTATCCAGCACTGCCTACCTCAACAAATTTCTGATCAAGTAAAAAGGGCCTGTAGCCATGGATATGAACTTTTCTGCTACCTCTGCAGCCAGCTTGGCGGAGATGCGTGTCCTACAGCAGTGTAGCAATTGCCTCATGTTTACTGACAACCAAGTAATTTTTAAAGAAACTGGCACAATACACTGTGAGAAGTGCAACTACATAATGTCAGCAGTGGAAAAGTTCTTACATACAATCACTCATAATACCAATCAGGTTGTTAGTATGGATCAGACACATAGATCCATAAATGCTGAAGCTCTTAAAATGTAACCTTCCCACACCCTAAAGACCTCCAAAAACATTGCATTTACAAGAAATATCCTCAGCAGCCCAAAAAACACTCCACAAAAATGCCCATTACCACAACACACACACACACACACACATTCACATCTCACAGACCTTCAACTTCTAAGCCCATACAGCAAGCTACAACACAACCCAATATTTTGGTCATAGGAGACTCCATTATGAAACACACAGATGTCCCACTCACCAGGCTGAGTAAGGAGAAATTCACAGTCAGGTCACCTATCGGGGGCAAGGACCTTCCAGATCATACAAACACTCAGGTCACTGGATCACAAGTATGAGTATGACTCAGTCATAGTCCATGTGGGTGTAAATTACCCCAGACATATCTCCCTGGGATATATGAAGAGGCAATATCTTCGCAAGCTACAGGTCTCTCTCTATGACCCAGGAAAAGTGTAACACATACTTATACTTATTGTGGATATTCACAGTTCAACCCAATACCATATTCTTGAATGACTAACTATCCTACTATAAACTGGGACTCAAACATGACCACAAAGTTGCACGCCTACAGATTCCTGGACTTTGTCATCACAAACACCCTGGACCAGACAGTCCACATTTGTATGGTTTTGTGCTTAGTTTGGTGACTTAGCCAGGGACCTGAAGTGAATATAAAGTAAATTAGAGGCATCTACTGCAATCTACAAAAAATAAGTATATTTAAAGTTTGCATTGCAGTTTTTGAACTGCTTTCTGCTGAATTGTTGTTCCATTTTTTTTCACTTTTGTTGCTGCTTGGACTGTTATTTCCTGCACTTTGATATCCTAGTACTACTATACCTCATAGCATAGACTATATTCAGATCTGCTGAATCTAGCTGTTGGGATATACTGGAGCACCAAAACCAGCCATCCTACATTAGGAAAGCCCTCCTGCATCCTTGAGGCAGAAGTGTGCAGCTCAGGCTATACCTGAGTTGGGGATTGTTAGTGGAAGGATCGGTCTGAGGCTCTCCCATTAGCTAGTTAGAATTAAAACTGTTTAATTTCATTTGTATTTAAGCACTACATTTGCATGTAGCTGTGCAACTGGGTTTGGTGCTCCCGTGTATAGACACAAACGCTTAGGAACTAAATTTTCCCTTGATACCTGCTAGTGAACCCTTCTTGGCTCCACTGCCTCTCTGTGAGAAACCCAGCTGCGCACTGCTACCCAGCAAGCAACCCACTTGCGCTTTTTATGGCAATGACATAGTTTTCCGCCCTTAGAAGTCCACAGGATATCCGTCCTTTTTGGCCTTACAAGCAAATCCTGGGCCACCCTACCCCTCCCTACTAGTCACTATAATAAAAACCTGCCATAATGGATGGATAGTTTCCTACCATTTCTCCAGTTAACCTGATTGACATGGGCATCCTGAGGCAATGTAGCAATTGCCTCATGTGCACGGATAACCACTTGCACCTAAAGCAAACAAATACAGTATGTGACAGATGTAACTATACCATGAAAATAGAATCAGTCCTTTCACAATACAACAAACAAGAAATAAAACAGGTTGTCAGCACACACACCCTCCCTCTTACACAACAGAAGGTCAAGACACATAAATCCAAATACACAGAGATACTCACTAAGAACCTACTAAAAGACCAGAGAACTCCCAAGTGCAAACATACACACTAATGGTAGATGGTAGACGAACGGAATCCACAACACACATTTCAGTGTCACAGCAATTAAGCCCCCACGGCAAAAGACCTCAAAACCAAATGTTCTGGTTATAAGCGAGTCAATAATGAGACACACAGATGCCCCCCTCACCAGGCTGAACAAGGAGAAGGTCACGGTCAGCTGCACGTCAGGTGCTAGGATCCATCAAATCACATATACACTCAACTCGCTCAGCAACAATTACCATTATAACTCTGTCATGTACATGTTAGTGTAAATGATATGAGACGTACCTCCCTGGACTATATGAAGACAGACATGACTGAACAAAGATTATGTGCCCTAGGCAGGTATGTCCTCAGCCCTAAGCAGCATTCTACCTTCACCTGGGATGATGCCACAACACAGACTAAAAATAACTGATTTCAATAATTGGATTAGCTTCTGGTGTTACTCCAGGGGGATCCAGTATCTATCTGTCTGGGAAGACATGGTCAACAGTACATGCTGCTTTGCTAGAGATGGCCTTCACCCGTTTCCTCGGGACTTTAGAGTACTGGCAAAGACACTTGCCTCCCTCATAGCGCTTTTTTTAGGCTAAGTCCAAACAACAAAACTTCCAACGTAAAGAAATCCACTAAAGACAAACATGAAAGGTCATGCTGCTTAATGCTAGGAGCTTAAACAGTAAACTGCACTCCCTGGAAGCACTCCTCAACTTGGAAGATGCTGAAGTTTAAGTAGCTACACAGACTTGGTTCAAGGCCACCGAGAGTACCACAGCCATACGAGGCAACAATGCCTTTTACACATTCAGAAAACAAAATGAGTGTGAAAGAACCAAAAGGTGGAGATGTATCCATATTCATCAAATCCAAATACAGCACAAGACTGGTGAAACAGTACAACTCTCTGCAGTTATTCCAGGTCCAGTTAACTATAGGTTAAACACCCTTTCACATCATTACCTGTTACAGGATCCCCACCATGAAGCATTAGAAGCACACTGGCTACCTGGACTTGCAAGAGTCGCTCAACATCCAGCCAAACACCCTGGTCATGGGAGATTTCAACTATCTTTCCAGCAATTCTGAAACCTACACGAGCACAAACATGTTCGCTGCGAGGTTCCTGGACTTTGCTAATTCAAATGTTCTAGGACAGCTGGTCCAGACCCCTAACAAAGGGCTCAAATGCCCTGGACCTTGTGCTCACCAACATTGGGGGGGGGGTGTCACTGCACTACCCACCCTGTGCGTTACCCTCCCAAGTAAGGTCAGATCATAAATCTGTTTCATTTGAAGTAAAGATCAAACCCAACACCCCCACAGGAGGGGGAAAAAAAATGAAAAATGTCTCCAAATCTAACTACTGCCTACTATGCGATGGTGTAAAAAGTTTCAAAGACCCTGCTGCCCTGTATAGGAACTTAAACAAATGCACTGACTCAGCCATATCTAACAACCACAAAATCAGATCTTCTCGAAAGAACAAGCCACCTTGGTAGACTGTAAGTATAAAAACGTTATACAACAAAATAAATTGATTTCTAAGAACAGGAGAGAGCTAACCCAACAGAGGAAGAATACCTTCTACAGCCTGAACAAGCAAAATAGACAGCTAAAGTCATCTAACTCTAGCTACGAGTTTACATTAACATCTCTAGCTAAAGAATGCCTTGCGATTGTCTTAAACTATGTCCATAACCTAAGAGGGAATGCCCAGCAGTGTGCTGAGCTTACAGTAAACAGTGCCATTCACACTGAACTTGATGAAATTGCCAACATGCTAGCCAACAGATTTGGCAATAACTCCCCCCCCCCCCCGTCATACCCCAAATCATTCCCAAACCAGTCCACTACTGAGTATCTCCAAAGAAGAGGTGATACAGGCTCTCTCCATGGCCAAAAAGACAGCTCTATGGGACCAGATAACATCCAAAGCTGCTTACTCAACAATCTAAAACAAGACCTAGCAGAAGCCCTCGGCACTCTAACCACAGCCTGAAAACTGCCTTTGTCCCGACATAGTGAGGATCAGCAACAGTAATCCCCTTGCACAAAGGGAGGTACATCAACTGACCCTGGGAACTATCAATCCATAAACCTAAACAGCCTTATCTGCAAGGTCATGGAAAGAATTATCATGGACCTTATCCACAAGGACATAGGCAACCTTCAAACTCCTGACCTAACGCAGTTTGACTTCAAGGGTAGATATTGCTTATTAAACCTGGTGGACTTCTTTGAGAATGTCACCAAAGCCCTGGATGAGGGCAAAACAGTACACACCACCCATCCTGATTTAGCCAAGGCGTTTGACACAATCCCACATTCATGTATCGTAGACAAGCTCTCTCAGCATGGGATCAACCCATACATTACTAGATGGGTAGTAAACTAGCTCATTGACAGAATGCACACTGTCAAAGATGGGGAGTTCACCTCCACCCGTAGACCAGTTACCAGCGGGGTACTGCAAGGATCTGAACTGGGCCCCTCTACTGTTTGAATCAATTTCTCTGAAGTCCAGGCGAAGTAGATGGCCTGTGGCTTACCAAGTTTGCAGATGACTGTAAACTGGGTGCAATCACAGAGTCCCCCAACGATGTTAATATATTACAGAAAGGGTGGACACAGACAAATGAGTGGTTCCAAACTCATGGATTAAAACTTAATGCAAAAAAAAGCCTCATTATCCCCCTTTGGTAAAGTAGTAGCCCCTGCTAATTATGATATAAATAGCACCCCATAAGGGAATATGGATTTTACATGGCTAGACTTGTAAAGGCCCCAGGGCCATTAGCCTAGTAACCTCCTATGAACCTAAGGTCCACTAAGGGCACAAACATACTGGATGTAATTCTCCCTAACATTGGAGAATGCTGCAACCCCCTCCCCACCCCACCCAAGTGTAATGTTCTCTCAGGTAAGGTCATACCATAAAGCTGTCTCCTCTGAAATAAATATAAAAACCCAGGACCCCTGCTAACCCTAGAACATTTAAGAACTATTCTAAGGCAAACTTCCTAACACTAAGTTATAACCTGGCAAAATGTCAAGCCCCTCAAACCCTGAGAACATGCTGCCTATGGGGAATTGTTCATAGTGACCCTGTACAATCATGTTAATAGATGCACAGAGACAGCTGTGCCTATCAGGAATAAGCACTGACCAATTAAGAACCATACTGGTGGAATCCCCGCAGGTTGCATAACTAAAAGAGGAAAGTCATGGCAAAAACTGGAAAGTGCAATGTTCAGCAAATGAAAACTCTCTCATCCATCTAAATAAGCAACTCAGAGGCAAATAATGTCTACCAAAGCAAAATTTAAAGTAAAAAAAAAAAAGTAGCCTCCCAGACCAGGACAACCACAAGGCTTTCTTTATCTATGTCCACAACCTAAAAGGTGGTACACAGCAATGTGTGGAGCTAATTGTAAATGAAGCAACCTATATTGGAGTCAAAAGATAGAGCAAATCTACTGGCCAACAAATTCAGATCCAATTGTATCCCTCGCTCCTTCCCATCCACCACTCATGAAATAGTTGGGGAGGAGTGTATGCTTAATACTATCACTAGGGAGCAGGCCCCCAACACATGCTGTCCAAGGCCTAGAATACATCATTGATGGGCCCAAACAATGTCACAGAATGTCTCCTAAAAGGCAGAAAACACAACCTATCACGACCATCAGAGTCACGATTTAACCACAGCCTCCAGAAAGGCATCATGCCACCTGAATGGCGAGCTGTAATGGTCATCTCTCTACACAAAGGGTGGATATCTACATATCCTGGTAACTGCAGACCACAAGTCTGACTAGTCTCATATGCAAAGCAATGGAAAAGATTAACAATGACACAGGAAATCTTCGGACACTGGATCCAGCCTAGTATACTTTCTTCAAGGGGAGATCAGGCCTACTGAACCTGGTGGACTTCAAGAATGCCATTAAAAGCAATGAACAAGGGCAAAACAGTGCATACTGCCCTCCCTGACGTGGCCAAGGGATTTGATAAATACCCCACGTGGGCACTGTAGACAAGCTCACAAATTAGGTATAGGCCCCTATGTCACCCACTGGATAGCCAGGTGGCTCTCAGATAGGGCCCAAAAGTTAAGATAGAGGAGTCCACCTCCACAAAGAGGCTAGTCATTAGCAGACCCTCAGGGGTCAGTGCTGGGTCCCCTAGCCTCTGGCCTACAAAGTTCTCAGATGACTGCAAATGAGGTACTGTCACAGAATACCCCAAGATATTAATATCATCCAAGCAGGGTGAACTCATAACTGGTGCCAGAGCCACTGTCTAAAACTGAATGCCAATAAATGCATAATAGTATCCTTTGGGAAGTTAGCTACCCCTGGAAACTACCTCACTGATACATCCTTAGGAGTATATCCCATAGTCAGGATTTAGTAAGTCATATAGACAGTAATCTGGTTTAAAACCATTATGTGTTTATAGTAGCGAGAAAGTCATTCCAGGCTGCTTAACTTATAAGCAAGGATATTGCATCTAGGTCCAAGGAAGTCATCGTTTCACTGTATTTGGTCCTCTTCAGACCAAACAAAGAGTTTAATGTCCCCTCTGGTATGTACCTGACCAGGCATATCCAACAACTGGAATTTCCACATGTGTTATGTGGATCACCTCGAACCTTTATTCCTGAACTCAAGTCTCCTACGGACTGCTGAGTGGCGATCCATGGAGCCTGCTGTGATGGGCCTTTTGTATATCTGCTAAACAAACAGCATCAGAATTACCTAATTAAGGGACTTAAACCTTGCTTCAGATATAAATACACATGTTGGAGGGACAAGTATGCATCTCAGAAATTACCCCTTCTCTGGAACAGGCTTCGATCCATGTGAAGCAGAGTTCTTCCCTAACCTAAGTCAACTGCAACTTTGACCAGTGGATGGGGAATCAGAAATTCAAAAAAAAAATCAGAACAAGACCACTCAAGTAGATAAATGTGCAGTGTAACATCCAAAAGCAATAGTGTATACAAAAAATATAAAGCACCTGCACAAACACAGTAAGTAACAAAAAGATGTTCAAAACAACTTGATAGCAATAAACAATTACTGTTATCAAGCTATTTTGAACAGCTTATCACCTAATGTGTTTGTGAGGTGCTTTATATATTTTGTGTCAATCAGAACTCCACCTCTGGTCTGGAACCTATGTCCCTAATGAGGAGAGGCAGCCTGTAAATGTTTGACCAACCAAACTAGAGACTACAAATATCCCTAAGAATAATCTTAAGGTTCTCAAAACTTTTCAGATACATTTGGGATGAATGGCTTAAAGGTTTCTGTGGTCATTAGCTTGGTATATAACTATGAAGTTATTAATAGAGGAATGCTAATGCACTGCACTAAGTTTTCTGAAAATATAAGGATACTGTAACAAATCAGCCTCTGGACTAAAAAAAATTGAAAATTTGCACTGTAAAACTGAAATTCAACTCTGTAAAGGCCACATCAGACTCAAAGTTAGAGTCATTATACTTAAACTGAACTTTGAAATGTAAGGAGGTTGACAAGGAAAAAGTCTGCTACCCATCCTCAATATAAAAAAACTAAACTACCTGAAAACAAGTAAATGACAAAACTAACACAACAGAAAAAAGTAGAAAACTACACAGTAGCACCCTGCTGAAAGTGTTTGCGTGGCTTTCTACCAAATAGAGATCATGAAAAATGAATTACTATCAAAGCATTTTTGACGTTTCCACAGCAAGCTACAGCTAGGTGAATGTCAAGAAGCAAAAAATAAGTTCTATAAACGCTTTTTATTTTAAAATGCAATGCATTGGAGGCAGCAGGCTTAAACAAAGAATGCAATTGGAGGTTTGTAATTAGATAACTGAGAGCTAACTGAAGGGAGCATAATATAAAGTGGTGGGTGTTTTAAGTGTGTTACTCTTGGAAGGCTGTTTGTTAAGCCGAAGCGCTAAGTCTTGTAAATAAATTATTCTTTTAGCCAGGTATATGTGACCATTTGGTTGTTTTTCATTTCATTTTGAATAGTTGTTTTATGATCTCTTGGAAGTAGGAATTACCTCACAATCATCACCATATACACTTGGAATTATGAATTATACCAAAACATATAGACTGTTGCTGGAAATATAATGTTTCTATGGTTTACTCTGTGGAATGGTCTCCTACAATATTCCTACTACAGCTGCAACTTGCCCCAGGAAAGGAGAAGGGGTAAAAAAAACAGATACAGCATGCATCAGTAGTACCAATTTATCTCAACATCTGCAACAGTGCACTCATATTTCTGTGCCAAAAGCAGTCACAAGACACCTGTAGTTCTTGTGCAGATAAAACCGACAGCAACATATTTGCAAATAAACTGCCTCATATTGATGTTAGTAACAGAATCACAACCTAAATTTCTTCACATCTGCAGACATAATTTGATTACCCACAATGCATTGGAATTTAAGGCAAACTCCTTGTCTGCACCTCACATGACATCATGCAAAGGGTATAACTATAAATATATACATGGATGGGCAGATTACAAAATAAGCCCCATTTTGCAGGATAAATTTTAACTTGATTATTACCAATATGGCTGTTAAAAAACAAACAGTTAGTGACACACACTATCAAACCTTGAAAATGGCGCCAAAAGTATAAATTCAAAATCTCAGCAATATCGGCAGTTATTCACTTCACCGTAGATATATCCAAGCTATTTCCTCTCATTCAAGGTTCGTATGTATCTCCTTACATACCCATACAAGTCACAATACGGAAAACGACATAAACTCACCGGAGCATTAAATAAAATAAAGTTATAATTTATTGAAATATGCAATCTGGCAAGCGTTTTCACCCGTAGGCTTCATCAGGCCAATGAAATAACAATTTCTAAGTGCTGACTTTATAGTACCAAGACGTCACATCACTTCCTTAAAATCAATTAATACTTTTGCATTTAAAGATATATAGACATCAGAATATTAAAGTAATTAAAGTTACTAAATAAGTAATCATGCAAGAAAATCGTATTGAGATAAGACCAAAATGTAATATAGAACTCCGCTATCTTTTAGAGACATAAATCTAACTAAAAAGCTTTCCATTTATAATAGTTTAAATATGTTGTGCTAGATTCTGCATCTAACACGTACACCACTTAGAATATTCTTGCATACTTATTTAATATGTCCGTTTGTTAAAACAAGAATAATTCAAATATGTTACACTAAATTCTGCATCTAACTCCAGCACCACTTAAAATATTCTTATATGTCTATTATTTAATATATCGATTTCTTAAAATAAAATAAACATATATACTACTATGGCAAATAACCAGTAATAGAATATTTTCACTATAAACTACATGTTCCAAGCTAAATATACAAGCACAGAACTGAGCTATTATAATTTGTAGCATTATGTTTTAAAATTTA